>NC_092749.1:2054099-2299318 GCF_047496795.1 Chiloscyllium punctatum
GATTCAATAACGAGATGTCACACTTTCAAGGTGAGAGGTGGAAAGTTTAAGGGGGATACACACGAAAAGTACTTTACACAGAGGGTGGTAGGTGCCTGGAACATGTTGCCAACAGAGGTGGTAGAGGCAGGCACGGTAGATTCATTTAAGATGCATCTGGACAGATGCATGAGTAGGTGGGGAGCAGAGGGATACAGATGCTTAGGAATTGGGCGACAGGTTTAGACAGTAGATTTGGATCGGCTCAGGCTTGGAGGGCCGAAGGGCCTGTTCCTGGGCTGTAAATTTTCTTTTTTTTTGTTCTTCTATCACCATCCTGGGGGTTACCATTGACCAGAAACTCAACTGGAATAACTATATATATTTATTATATATATATCCTGTGACAACAAAAGCTTGTCAGAAGCTTGGAATACTGTAGCGAATTACTCATTTCCTGACTCCCCAAAGTCTGTCCACCATCTACAAGGCACAAGTCAGGAGTGGGATGGAATACTCCCCACTTGCCCTGGATGGGGGCAGCTCCAACAACACTCAGGAAGCTTGACACCAAACAGGACAAAGCAGACACTTGATTAGCACCACATCCACAAACATCCACTCCCTCCACAACCAATGCTCAGTAGCAGCAGTATGTACTGTCTACAAGATGCACTGCAGAAATTCACCAGGGCTCCATAGACAGCACCATCCAACCCCATGAGCACTCCCATCTAAAAAGACAAGGGCAGCAGATATGTGGGAACATCACCACCTCCAAGTACCCCTCCAAGCCAGTCACCATCCTGATTTAGAAATAAGGTTAGTAATGAGTTAGTTTCTTGTTGGTGTTAAATTAGTTTCTGTTGGTAAGGAACTAGTTTCCTGTTGGTATTGAACCAGCACTGGTCTACAAGGATCAGTGCTGAGTCCACTATTGGTTGTCATTTTCTAACTGATTTGGATGAGAACGTAGGAGGCATGGTTAATAAGTTTGCAGATGACACCAAAATTGATGGTTTAATTGACAGTGAAGAAGATTATCTAAGAGTACAACGGGATCTTTAATCAAATGGGCCATTGGAATGGCAAACAGAGTTTAATTCAGATAAATGTGAAGTATTGCATTTTAGTAAGTCAACTCGGGCTGAATTTATACAGTTAATGGTATGGCCTTGGGGAGTGTTATCGAACAGAGAGACCTAAGGATGCAAGTACTGTTTAGTCCCTTGAAAATGGCATCACAGGTAGACAGGGTTGGTGAAGAATGCATTTGGCACACTTGTCTTCACGAGTCAGAGCACTGAGTACAGGAGTTGGGATGTCATGTTACAGCTGTACAAGGTATTGGTAAGGCCACATTTGGACTACTGCTCCAAGGAGAAACTGGACTCAGCTCCACCCTAGCCCAAGGTCTCCCAGTGAGTCAGGAGCAAGTCCAGGGCTGACTCCTGTAACAACGTGATCCCTTACTCCCAATTCCTCCGTCTCCCAGGAGGAGCAATTCCACTCCAGAACATCCCAGATGGTCTCCTATTTCAAGGACCGTAGTTTTTCCTCACACGTGATCAACAATGCCCTCCAACACAACTCCTCCACTTCCCACACCACTGCCCTCAAACCACAACAAGGATAGAACCTCCCTAGTCCTCACCTTCAACCCCACTAATCTCTGGATACAGCGTATTATCCTCCATCATTTCCACCACCTACAATCAGACCCCACCAGTTTCCCTCACATGTGATCAACAATGCCCTCGTGATATCACCTGATGAAGGAGCGACGCTCCGAACGTTAGTGTGCTTCCAATTAAACCTGTTGGACTATAACCTGGTGTTGTGTGATTTTTAACTTTCCACACAGAGAGACTGACACTCAGGGAGACTGATACACACGGAAACACCGCTGAGACCACCTTTCTCCATCATCAGCCACCTTGGCCTAGCTGTGGACCTGGAACCTCAGCCTAGCCTGTCAGTCAACAAGTTGAAAAGTCTGGTGCTGGAAAAGCACAGCAGTCAGGCAGCATTCAAGGAGCAGCAAAATCGACATTTCAAACATAAGCTCTTCATCAGGAATGTGGGAGTGGGAAGGGGGCTGAGAAATAAATGGGAGGAGGGTGGGGCTGGGGGGAAGGTAGCTGGGATAGGTAGACACACGTGGGGTGTGATAGTGATAAGTTGGAGAGGAGGGTGGTGCTAATAGGTGGGAAGGAAGATGAACAGGTAGGATAGTTCAAGAGGGTGGTGCTGCGTTGGAGGGTTTAATCTGACATCAGGTAGGAGGAGGGGAGATTAGGAAACTGGTGAAGTCAATGTTGATTCAGTGTGGTTGAAGGGTCCAAAGGCGGAAGGTTAGGCATTCTTCCTTCAGGCTTCGGGTGGTTTGGGCTTGGCAGTGTAGGAGGCCCAGGAGTTGCATGTTCTTAGCAGATTGGGAGGGGGAGTTGAAGTGGTTGACCACAGGGTGCTGGAGTTGTTTTGTGTGTGTGTGTGTGTGTATGTGTGTGTGTGTCTGGCGAGTAGGTGTCCTCTTTTGCCAGTGTAGAGGAGACCACATCGAGAGTAACGGTCAGAGTAGATGAGGTGCTTGGATGTGCAGGAAATTTTCAGCCAGATGTGGAAGGATCGTTTGGGGCCTTGGTTGGAGGTGAGGGGGGAGGTGTGGGTGCAGGTTTTATACCTTTTGCAGTGGCAAGGGAAAGTGCTGGGTGTGGAGGGTGGGTTGGTGGGGGGTGTGGACTCTGCGAGGGAGTCATGGAGGGAATGGTCTCTGCGGAACCCAGATAGGGATGGGGAAGGGAAGGAATTCCGTGTGTATCAGTCTCCCTGGTTGTCAGTCTCTCTGTGTGGAAAGTTAAAAATCACACAACACCAGGTTATAGTCCGACAGGTTTAATTGGAAGCACACTAGCTTTCGGAGCGACGCTCCTTCATCAGGTGATATCACGAGGGCATTGTTGATCACATGTGAGGGAAACTGTGATGAACCTTTGACTTAATTTTACATTTTTATTATTACGTATGACTTCTGTCATTGATGTAGGTGTTATGGTGGGGCAATTTATAAAACTTGTCACAGTATTGGCACCAACGACATAGGTGGGAGGAGGGCTGAGGATGTTAGGCAGGCTTTCAGGGGGCTAGGTTGGAAGCTCAGAGTTAGAACAAACAGAGTTGTTGTCTCTGGTTTGTTACCCGTGCCATGTGATAGAGAGTCGAGGAATAGGGAGAGAGAACAGTTAAATGCGTGGCTACAGGGATGGTACAGGAGGGAGGGATTCCGGTATCTGGATAACTGGGGTTCTTTCTGGGGAAGGTGGGACCTCTATAAACAGGATGGTCTCCACCTGACCCTGAGGGGCATCAGTATCCTTGGGGGGAGGTTTGCTAGTGCTCTTGGGGGGGGGGTTTAAACTAACTCTGCAGGGGCATGGGAACCTAGACTGTAGCTTTAGGGTGCAGGACCTGGAGTGTAGGGAGGTTAGGAACATGGCATCAATCTCAAAGGAGGGTGCCTGTAAACGGGAAAGTGGCTTGAAGTGTGTACACTTCAATGCAAGAAGTATACGAAATAAGGTAGGTGAACTTGCAGCGTGGGTTGGTACCTGGGATTTCGATGTTGTGGCTATTACGGAGACATGGGAAGAACAGGGACAGGATTGACTGTTGCAGGTTCCAGGGTTTAAATGTTTTAGTTGAGTCAGAGGTGGGGGTAAAAGAGGGGGAGGTGTGGCATTGCTTGTCAAAGATAGTATTACAGCAGTGGAAAGGACGATGGATGAAGACTCGCCATCTGAGGTAGTTTGGGCTGAGGTTAGGAATAGGAGAGGTGAGGTCACCCTGTTAGGAGTTTTCTACAGGCCTCCTAAGAGTCCTAGAAACGTAGAAGAAAGGATTGCGAGGATGATTCAGGAGAAGAGTGAAAGTAATAGGGTGGTTGTTATGGGGGCTTTAACTTTCCTGATATTGACTGGGAAAGCTATAGCTCGAGTTCGTTAGATGGGTCGGTGTTTGTCCAATGTGTGCACGAGAGTTTCCTGACACAATATGCAGACAGGCCAACAAGAGGTGAGGCCATACTGGATTTGGTTCTGGGTAACAAACCAGGCCAGGTGTTAGACTTGGAGGTAGGTGAGCACTTTGGGGACAGAGACCACAATTCGGTGACTTTTACTCTAGTGATGGAGAGGGATAAGTGTGCACTGCAGGGCAGGAGTTATAGCTGGGGGCAGGGAAATTATGATACGGTGAGGCACGACTTAGGATGCGTGGCTTGGAAAAGTAGGCTTCAAGGCAAGGGCGCAATTGATATGTGGAGCTTGTTCAAGGAGCAACTATTGAGTGTCCTTGATAAGTATGTACCTGTCAGGCAGGGAGGAAAGGGTCATGTGAGGGAGCCGTGGTTTAATAAGGAATTGGAATCGCTTGTTAAAGGGAAGAGGGCGGCCTATGTAAAGATGAGGCGTGAAGGTTCAATTGGGGCGATTGAGAGTTATAAGGTAGCCAGGAAGGATCTGAAGAGAGAACTAAGAGCAGCAAGGAGGGGACATGAAAAGTCCTTAGTTGGTAGGATTAGGGAAAACTCAAAGGCTTTCTATAGGTATATCAGGAATAAAAGAATGACTAGGGTAGGTCCAGTCAAGGATAGTAGTGGGAAGTTGCGTGTGGAGGCTAAAGAGATTGGGGAGACACTGAATGAATACTTTTCGTCAGTATTCACTCAGGAACAGGACATTGTTGCCGATGTGAATACTGAGTCACAATTAATTAGAATGGACGGCTTTGAGGTATGTAGGGAAGAGGTGTTGGAAATTCTGGAAAGGGTGAAAATAGATAAGTCCCCTGGGCCTGATGGCATTTATCCTAGGATTCTCTGGGAAGCAAGGGAGGAGATTGCAGAGCCATTGGCCTTGATTTTTATGTCCTCGTTGTCTACAGGAATAGTGCCAGAAGACTGGAGGATAGCGAATGTGGTCCCCTTGTTCAAGAAGGGGAGTAGGGATAACCCTAGTAACAATAGGCCAGTGAGTCTCACTTCTGTTGTGGGCAAAGTCTTAGCGAGAATTGTAAGGGATAGGATTTATGAACATCTGGATAAGAATAATGTGATCAAGGATAGTCAGCATGGTTTTGTGAAGGGCAGGTCGTGCCTCACAAATCTTATTGAATTCTTTGAGAAGGTGACTAAGGAGGTGGAACGAGGGTAAAGCGGTAGATGTGGTGTATATGGATTTTAGTAAGGCGTTTGATAAGGTTCCCATGGTAGGCTACTGCAAAAAATACGGAGGTATGGCATTGAGGGTGAATTGGAGGTTTGGATTAGGAATTGGCTGGCTGGAAGAAGACAGAGGGTAGTAGTTGATGGTAAAGGTTCATCTTGGAGTGCAGTTACTAGCGGTGTTCCGCAAGGATCTGTTTTGGGACCATTGCTGTTTGTCATTTTTATAAATGACCTGGAGGAGGGGCTAGAAGGTTGGGTGAGCAAGTTTGCGGATGATATGAAAGTCGGTGGAGTTGTTGACAGTGAGGAAGGATCTGTCAGGTTACAGCGGGATATAGAGAAGCTGTAGAGCTGGGCAGAAAGGTGGCAAATGGAGTTCAATGTGGGTAAGTGTGAAGTGATTCACTTTGGTATGAGGAACAAAAAGATGGGGTACTGGGCTAATGGTCGGATACTTGGTAGTGTGGATGAGCAGAGAGATCTTGGTGTCCATGTACACCAGAAAGTTGCCACCCAGGTAAATAGTGCGGTGAAGAAGGCATATGGCATATAGGCTTTTATTGGTAGAGGAATTGAGTTCCGGAGTCCTGAGGTCATGTTGCAGTTGTATAAGACTCTGGTGCGGCCGCATCTGGAGTATTGTGTACAGTTTTGGTCGCCATACTATAGGAAGGATGTGGAGACACTGGAACGGGTGCAGAGGAGGTTTACCAGGATGTTGCCTGGTATGGTAGGAAGATCATATGAGGAAAGGCTGAGGCACTTGGGGCTGTTTTCGTTGGAGAAAAGAAGGTTTAGGGGTGACTTGATAGAGGTGTACAAGATGATTGGGGGATTAGATAGGGTTGACCATGAGAACCTTTTTCCACGTATGGAGTCAGCTATTACGAGGGGGCATAGCTTTAAATTAAGGGGTGGTAGGTATAGGACAGATGTTAGGGGTAGATTCTTCACTCAGCGAGTCGTGAGTTCATGGAATGCCCTGCCAGTAGCAGTGGTG
Organism: Chiloscyllium punctatum; assembly: GCF_047496795.1. Taxonomy (NCBI): domain Eukaryota; kingdom Metazoa; phylum Chordata; class Chondrichthyes; order Orectolobiformes; family Hemiscylliidae; genus Chiloscyllium; species Chiloscyllium punctatum. The sequence continues at coordinate 2,060,303 of NC_092749.1, forward strand.
GACTCTCCCTCTTTATGGGCATTTAAACGGGCATTGGATAGACATATGGAGGTTATTGGGCTAGTGTAGGTTAGGTGGGCTTTGATCGGCGCAACATCGAGGGCCAAAGGGCCTGTACTGCGCTGTATTTTTCTATGTTCTATGTTCTATGTTCTATTTTCCATGTAAATGTACATGTGACAATGAATTTCTATTCTATTTTGTATATCTACAGGAGGTTCAGTGACTTGATATTTTGTCTGTTGAGCAGCTTTTCCTACTCCTCGATTGACAGAAGAAGCCACAAAAGCATCATGTCCTTGAACAGATTGCCATGGAGCTGAGAGAGAGAACACAAAGACTGAAAGAGATGACTCCACCTCCTCTCAGTAGTTCTCTAAACAAAACAAATCTCAGCATTAAACTGGTGAGAGGCTGACAACAGTGTGGAATCTAATCCCACTGTCCCTACCCCTAGCCCATGTTTCCAGCTGCTGCTAACACAGAATGTGGTCCAGTAGGGTTCTCATTGAAACCTGTGTATGGGCTCTGATTGTGAATGCTTGGCTCTGGATAACAGGTGGTATAGCCCAGAATGGCAGTGAGGAGCTCAGTCAGGAAGGAACAGTCCTACCCCTGGGCAGTCAGTACAGAACCCATCTTCAGCTCAGCAGAAGGTGCAGACATGTGGCCAACTCGCCTCAACTGGAGGGCCAACGGTGTCCCATCATGCTTGGCTGTTGGGAGCATACATCCCGGAGCAGGCTACAGGACAACGAGAATGGGAGACAGCAGATTGTGGGAGTGAAGGAGATGATGTCTCAGATACAAGAGGAGCTGAAAAAGCATCAACATCAAATCAAAGTGCTAGACCTACAGGTGAGCTTGGGAACTGAAAACAGAAATGCAAAAAAACTACTAAAATAATGTTTTTATCTTCAGGGCATCACCAAGTGCCCACATCCAGTACAATAGCATTAAAGTGTAATCAAGCGTGTAGTGTAAGAACTGCAACAGCTAATTTACAGACAGCAGTGTGGCCCTCACCGTGCAGTGTAGTCTTAATTAGGGTGCATCATAAATACCAGCCACAGGACAGAGGGTGAATTCCTCACCTCTTGTTAAAGTAGTGGCAGGGTCATTATATCTATCTTAGAAAGCAAAGGAACGGTATGTTTAGCAGCACAGTTGAAATATAGCACCTTCAGTAGTGCAGCACTCAGTCTCTGAAACAAACTTGTAAGATCTCAGCTATCTGTAAGAATAATAGTGTAGTTATGATCGGAGATTTTAACTTTCCAAACATCGACTGGGACTGACATAGTGTTAAAGGTTTAGATGGAGAGGAATTTCTTAAGTGCATACAAGACAATTTTCTGATTCAGTATGTGGATGTACCGACTAGAGAAGGTGCAAAACTTGACTTACTCTTGGGAAATAAGGCAAGGCAGGTGACTGAGGTGTCGGGGGGGAGCACTTTGGGGCCAGCAACCATAATTCCATTCGTTTTAAAATCATGATGGAAGAGGATAGACCAGATCTAAAAGTTGAAGTTCTAAATTGGAGAAAGGCCAATTTTGATGGTATTAGGCAAGAACTTTCAAAAGTTGATTGGGGGCAGATGTTCACAGGTAAAGGGATGGCTGGAAAATGGGAAGCCTTCAGAAATGAGATAACGAGAGTCCAGAGAAAGTATATTCTTGTCAGGGTGAAAGGGAAGGCTGGTAGGTATAGGGAATGCTGGATGACGAAAGAAATTGAGGATTTGGTTAAGAAAAAGAAGGAAGTATATGTCAGATATAGACAGGATAGATCGAGTGAATCCTGAGAAGAGTATAAAGGAAGTAGGAGTATACTTAAGAGGGAAATCAGGAGGGCAAAAGGGGACATGAGATAGCTTTGGCAAATAGAATTAAGGAGAATCCAAAGGGTTTTTACAAATATATTGAGGACAAAAGGGTAACTAGGGAGAAAATAGGGCCCCTCAAAGATCAGCAAGGTAGCCTTTGTGTGGAGCTGCAGAAAATGGGAGATACTAAATGAGTATTTTGCATCAATATTTATTGTGGAAAAGGATATGGAAGATATAGACTGTAGGGAAATAGATGGTGACATCTTGCAAAATGTCCATATTACAGAGGAGGTAGTGCTGGATGTCTTGAAAGGGGTAAAGGTGGATAAATCCCCAGGACCTGATCAAGTGTACCCGAGAACTCTGTGGGAAGCTAGAGAAGTGATTGCTGGGCCTCTTGCTGAGATATTTGTATCATTGATAGTCACAGGTGAGGTGCCGGAAGACTGGAGGTTGGCAAACATGGTGCCACTGTTTAAGAAGGGCGGTAAAGACAAGCCAGGGAACTATAGACCGGTGAGCCTGACCTTGGCGGTGGGTAAATTGTTGGAGGGAATCCTGAGGGACAGGATGTACATGTATTTGGAAAGGCAAGGACTGATTAGGGATAGTCAACATGGCTTTGTGCGTGGGAAATCATGTCTCACAAACTTGGTTGAGTTTTTTGAAGAACTAACAAAAGATGATTGATGAGGGCAGAGCAGTAGATGTGATCTATATGGACTTCAGTAAGGCGTTCGACAAGGTTCTCCATGGGAGACTGATTAGCAAGGTTAGATCTCATGGAACACAGGGAGAACTAGCCATTTTGATACAGAACTGGCTCAAAGGTAGAAGACAGAGGGTGGTGGTGGAGGGTTGTTTTTCAGACTGGAGGCCTGTGACCAGTGGAGTGTCACAAGGATCGGTGCTGGGCCCTCTACTTTTTGTCATTTACATAAATGATTTGGATGTGAGCATAAGAGGTACAGTTAGTAAGTTTGCAGATGACACCAAAATTAGTGGACAGCGAAGAGGGTTACATCAGATTACAACAGGATCTGGACCAGATGGGCCAATGGGCTGAGAAGTGGCAGATGGAGTTTAATTCAGATAAATGCGAGGTGCTGCATTTTGGGAAAGCAAATCTTAGCAGGACTTATACACTTAATGGTAAGGTCCTAGGGAGTGTTGCTGAACAAAGAGAGCTTGGAGTGCAAGTTCATAGCTCCTTGAAAGTGGAGTCACAGGTAGATAGGATAGTGAAGAAGGTGTTTGGTATGCTTTCCTTTATTGGTCAGAGTATTGAGTACAGGAGTTGGGAGGTCATGTTGCGGCTGTACAGGACATTGGTTAGGCCACTGTTGGAATATTGCGTGCAATTCTAGTCTCCTTCCTATCGAAAAGATGTTGTGAAACTTGAAAGGGTTCAGAAAAGATTTACAAGGATGTTGCCAGTGTTGGAGGATTTGAGCTACAGGGAGAGGCTGAACAGGCTGGGGCTGTTTTCCCTGGAGTGTCAGAGGCTGAGGGGTGACCTTATAGAGGTTTACAAAATTATGAGGGGCATGGATAGGATAAATAGACAAAGTATTTTCCGTGGGGTTGGGGAGTCCAGACTAGAGAGCATAGGTTTTGGGTGAGAGGGGAAAGATATAAAAGAGACCTAAGGGGCAACCTTTTCATGCAGAGGGTGGTACGTGTATGGAATGAGCTGCCTGAGGAAATGGTGGAGGCTGGTACAATTGCAACATTTAAGAGGCATTTGGATGGGTATATGAATAGGAAGGGTTTGGACGGATATGGGCCGGGTGCTGGCAGGTGGGACTAGATTGGGTTGGAATATCTGGTCGGCATGGACAGGTTGGACTGAAGGGTCTGTTTCCATGCTCTCCATCACTATGACTCTATGACTCTGGCAATGTGGGATACCTTCAGTACTGACCCTCCAACAATGCAGCAGTCTCACAGTATTGACCGTCTGACAGTATAACACTCTCTCCATATAACTCACCGACAATACAGCACTCTCCCCTATGGATCCTCCAACAGCGCTGTGCTCCTTCAGTACTGACCCTCCGACAATGCAGCACTCCCTCAGTACTGACCCTCCAACAGTGCAGTACTCTCTCAGTACTGACCCTCTGACAGTGTGTCGCTCCCTCAGTACTGACCCTCTGACAGTGTAGCACTCCGTCAGCACTGACCCTCTGACAGTGCAGCACTCCCTCAGCACTGACCCTCTGACAGTGCAGTGCTCCCTCAGCACTGACCCTCTGACAATGCAGTTCTCCCTCAGTATTGACCCTCTGACAGTGCGTCGCTCCCTCAGCACTGACCCTCTGACAGTGCAGCACTCCCTCAGCACTGACCCTCCGACAGTGCAGCACTCCCTCAGCACTGACCCTCCGACAGTGCGGCGCTCTCTCAGCACTGACCCTCCAACAGTGCAGCACTCCCTCAGTACTGACCCTCCAACAGTGCAGCACTCCCTTAGTACTGACCCTCTGACAGTGCGTCGCGCCCTCAGCATTGACCCTCTGACAGTGCAGCACTCCCTCAGCACTGACCCTCCGACAGTGCAGCACTCCCTCAGCACTGACCCTCCGACAGTGCGGCGCTCTCTCAGCACTGACCCTCCAACAGTGCAGCACTCCCTCAGTACTGACCCTCCAACAGTGCAGCACTCCCTTAGTACTGACCCTCTGACAGTGCGTCGCGCCCTCAGCATTGACCCTCTGACAGTGCAGCACTCCCTCAGCACTGACCCTCTGACAGTGCAGTGCTCCCTCAGTATTGACCCTCTGACAGTACAGTGCTCCCTCATGATTTGGAGATGCCGATATTGGACTGTTTGTACAAATTTAAAAATCATGCAACACCAGATTATAGTCCACAGTTTTAATTGGAAGCACTAGCTTTCGGAGCATTGCTCCATCAGGTGGTTGTGGAGTGTAAGAGTGTAAGATACAGAATTTATAGCAAAAGTTTAAAGTGTGATGTAATTGAAATTAAATATTGAAAAAGACCTGGATTGTTTGTTAAGTCTCTCATCTTTTAGAATGACCATGTTGGTTTCAGTGCTTTCATGTGTAAATCACAAAACATTTAAAAGTTACATTCTCCGGGTGAACTTCAACAATTGGTGACATGTCAGCCCAGATAATGTGTTGAAGGTGTGAGCTTCCCTGTGTGAGACTGTCTGTGCCACAATGGTCAGACTGATTCTAATCTTAAAAAGTGGATTAACAGAATCTTACCTGGATTCATGCAGCTTTTGAGCAAAGGAAAATGTAATTCTGCAAATACAAATACACCCCACAAACTTATATGTGTGTGTGTGTGTGTGTGTGTGTGTGCGTGTGTGTGTGTGTGCAGTGCCATGGGGTCACTTGTAGTGTGACATGAACCCAAGTTCCTGGTTGAGGCCCTCCCCATGGGTACCGACCTTGGGTATCAACCTCTGTTCAGCCACTGTCCTGAAGTCCACCTTGGAGGACGATCACCCGAAGGTCCGAGGTCGAATGTCCTGGCCCACTGAAGTGTTCTCGGACTGGGAGGGAACCCTCCTGTCTGGTGATTGTTGTGCAGTGCCCATTCATCTGTTGCCGTAGCCTCTTCTTGCTCTCGCCAATGTACCATGCTTCCGGGCATCCTTGCCTGCAGCGTATGAGATAGACAACGTTGGCTGAATCGCATGAATACCTGCCACACACATGGTGGGAGGTGTCCCAACACGCAATGGTGGTATCTGTGTTGACACTCTGACACGTCTTGCAGTGCCTACCATGACCAGGTTGTATATGGCACTCCCTCAGTATTGACCATTTGTCACTGCAGTGTTCTCTCAGTACTGCTGCTCTGACAGTGCAGCACTCCCTCAGCGCTAACCCTCTGACAGTACAGCCCTCCCACAGTATTGAACCTCTGACACTGCAGTACTTCCTTAGTCCTGACCCTCTGACAGTGCAGCACTCCCTCAGCACTGACTCTCTGACAGTGCGGCACTCCCTCAGCACTGACCCTCCGACAGTGCGGCACTCCCTCAGCACTGACCCTCTGACAGCATGTCACTCCCTCAGCACTGACCCTCTGACAGCGCAGTGGTCCCTCAGCACTGACCCTCTGACAGCGCGGCACTCCCTCAGTGCTGACCCTCTGACAACAAGTCACTCCTTCAGTGCTGACCCTCTGACAGCATGTCACTCCCTCAGTGCTGACCCTCTGACAGGGTGACGCTCCCTCAGTGCTGACCCTCTGACAGGGTGACGCTCCCTCAGTGCTGACCCTCTGACAATGCGGCACTCCCTCAGCGCTGACCCTCTGACAATGCGGCACTCCCTCAGCACTGACCCTCTGACAGTGCAGCGCTCCCTCAGCACTGACCCTGTGACAGTGTGGCACTCCCTCAGTGCTGACCCTCTGACAGCATGTCACTCCCTCAGTGCTGACCCTGTGACAGTGTGGCGCTCCCTCAGCACTGGCCCTGTGACAGTGTGGCGCTCCTGATGTAGGTTTGCTCGCTGAGCTGGAAGGTTTATTTTCAGATGTTTCATCATCATACTAAGTAACATCTTCAGTGAGCCTCCAGATAAAGCACTGCCGATGCTTCCTGCTTTCGATTTATATGTTTGGGTTTTTTTGAGTTGGTGATGTAATTTTCTGTGGTGATGTCATGTCCTGTTGTTTTTCTCAGGAGTGGTAAATTGGGTCCAACTCAATGTGTTTGTTGGTAGAGTTCCGTTTGGACCCCATTTACCACCCCCTGTGAAAAAAGACAGGGCATGACATCACCATAGGAAATGGATCACTGGAAATGATATCACTTACCCAAAGAAACTCAAACATATAAATAGAAAGCAGAAACATCAGCAATGCTTTATCTGGAGGCTCACTGAAGATGTTACCTAGTATGGTGACGATATATCTGAAAATGAACCTTCCAGCTCAGAGAGCAAATCTACATCCAGAACCTCAACCTGAGCTACAAATCTTCTCAAAACTCACTAGTACAGTATTCCCTCAGTATTGACCCTCTGGCAGTTCACTGCTCCCTCAGTATTCCTTCCTTCGTTGGGTGTGTTGCCCCTTTAAGAGGGTGGTCAGTTGACCCTACATGAGAGCTAGGATAGGTTGTCTAAAACTGACTGCAGACCTGAGAAACACAAAATAGTATTTCCTGTTCAGGTTCACCCTCCGTCTGTCTCTCATGTTCTGTTTCTGGTTCTAATGAAAGCCAAAAACAGTCATTGGTAATATCCCATCCTTGTTGCCTCGGCAATGCTCTGAGGTGCCAAGTGTGTTTTCCTCCTGCCTCGTTTGTAAGATAGCAGTTTGCATGTGATCCACATGTTTGTTCATGACCGCCTCACCTGCCCAAACTCTGTCACCGGGCCTGACCACCCGGCAACCTCAATCACAAACAAAGGTTGTTGGGCACACTCAACAGGTCTGTCAGCATCTGTAGAGAGAAATCGGAGTCCACGTTTCGGGTCCAGTGACCCTTTCTCAGAGCGAGGTAAAAACAATGACTGCAGATGCTGGAAACCAGATTCTGGATTAGTGGTGCTGGAAGAGCACAGCAGTTCAGGCAGCATCCGAGGAGCAGCAAAATCGACGTTTCGGGCAAAAGCCCTTCATCAGGAATAAAGGCAGTGAGCCTGAGCCTGGAGAGATAAGCTAGAGGAGGGTGGGGGTGGGGAGAGAGTAGCATAGAGTACAATGGGTGAGTGAGGGAGGGGTTGAAGGTGATAAGTCAGGGAGGAGGGTGGAGTGGATAGGTGGAAAAGGAGATAGGCAGGTAGGACAAGTCCGGACAAGTCATGGGGACAGTGCTGAGCTGGAAGTTTGGAACAAGGGTGAGGTGGGGGAAGGGGAAATGAGGAAACTGCTGAAGTCCACATTGATACCCTGGGGATGAAGTGTTCCGAGGCGGAAGATGAGGCGTTCTTCCTCCAGGTGTCTGGTGGTGAGGGAGCGGTGGTGAAGGAGGCCCAGGACCTCCATGTCCTCGGCAGAGTGGGAGGGGGAGTTGAAATGTTGGGCCACAGGGCGGTGTGGTTGATTGGTGCGGGTGTCCCGGAGATGTTCCCTAAAGCGCTCTGCTAGGAGGTGCCCAGTCTCCCCAATGTAGAGGAGATAGCATCGGGAGCAACGGATACAATAAATGATATTAGTGGATGTGCAGGTAAAACTTTGATGGATGTGGAAGGCTCCTTTAGGGCCTTGGATGGAGGTGAGGGAGGAGGTGTGGGCACAGGTTTTGCAATTACTGTGGTGGCAGGGGAAGGTGCCAGGATGGGAGGGTGGGTTGTAGGGGGGTGTTGACCTGACCAGGTAGTCACGGAGGGAACGGTCTTTGCGGAATGCAGAAAGGGGTGGGGAGGGAAATATATCCCTGACGGTGGGGTCTGTTTGGAGGTGGCGGAAATGTCAGGGATGATTTGGTTTATGCGAAAGTTGGTAGGGTGGAAGGTGAGCACCAGGGGCGTTCTGTCCTTGTTACGGTTGGAGGTGTGGGGTCTGAGGGCAGAGGTGCGGGAAGTGGACTTGAGAGCTGTCAACCTCACCTCTTACCCATGGAGGGCTATTCCCATAGATTTGACACCAAACTTCATCTCCTGAAGTAAACTGCCTGTCTTGCTTAGAAGAAGCATGTGACTGGCATTGCCATTCCTGCTGCCTTTTTAACCTCCCCTCCAAGCCTGGGAATATCCGATTTAACCTGGTACACAATCATCTCCCCATTAGTAACTGTACTGAAGCGATCGCGCTGTAGTTGTGTGAGGAGTGGTCCTATAATCAAACAGGAACCAGGACAGTTTGGTACTGAGTGTAACTGCAGGCTATTTCTTTAAGCCTACCTTCAAAGTTTGGACTGCTCTTTCCACTAGACCGTTGGACGATGGATGTTGTGGAGCTGTCTGAACATGCTGAATGCCGTTCAATTTCAGGAAATACTCAAAATCCATGCTGGTATATGACATCCCATTGTCCATGACCAATACTTTAGGGTTTCCATGTATCAGGAATGATGCTCGCAGCAAAACATTGAGCCCATGAAAGGACCAGCACAGTCAATGTGTAACTGTATCCAGAATTTACCCAACTATTCCCATGAAGGTGGGGCAGCTGCTAGTGGTAATTTTTGTCCTTGTTGGCACTCTGGGCACTGCCCCACCAACACGACTATGTCACATCTGTCCTGGTTACCAACCACTTCATTTTGGAAACTCCTGGGTAACCCGGTGGAGTTGGGCCAGTGTCTAGCAGCGACCTTCCCTTGGGATAATCACTCTTGCTCCCCACAATAATCTGCTTTCCTCTACAGTCATCTGATCTCGCCAGGTGCAGAAAGTTTCCATTCTCATTGTAATGGCCCTGTTGCCCCCATCAACACCAGCTGTTTTAGTTTGGTCAGGACAGGATCTTTCTTTGTCCATACTCTGATACTAGGAGAAAGTGAGGACTGCAGATGCTGGAGATCAGAATCAAAAACTGTGGAACTGGAAAAGCACAGCGGGTCAGGCAGCATCTGAGGAGCGGGAGAGTCAATATTTCGAACATAGGCTCTTCATCAGGATTGTGGGGGGCCCAAGGGGGCCCCATGCAAGTCCTGGACCTCCTCCACCGTCAAATCCTAGCCACCCAACAATTGGAGGAAGAACTCCTCACCTTCCACCTTGGGATCATCCAACTGCACAAAATCAATGTTGATTTCACCAGTTTCCTCATTTCCCTTCCCCCCCTCCCCCAATCTAATCCCAGATCCAACCCTCCAACTCGGCACTGCCCTCTTGCCCTGTCCTACCTGTCCATCTTCTTTCCCACTTATCCGTCCACCCTCCTCTTATCAGCCCCCACCTTCATCTACCTAGCGCATTCCCAGCTACCTTCCCCAAGGTCCACTCCCTCCTATTTGACTCTCAGCCCCCTTGGGCATCCGCTCCCCCCACCCCCAACATTCCTGATGAAGAGCTTATGCTGAAACGTGTACTCTGCTGCTCTTCGGATGTTGCCTGGCCAGCTGTGCTTTTCCAGCACCACACTTTTTGACACAGTCTGATGTTGTTGGCTGTGACTGGAAGGCTGTCCAGGAAGTTTAAAACCAGAACAGACTCTTCCAGGGAAACAACGGTGTACCTGCCAATGAGAGGTGGCTCAAGATATCCACATTTCCCAATTGGCCTCCTGGCAATGTTCTAACTTGTAATTGTACATACTGAGTGAAAAAGATCCCTCTCTACATCTCCTCTGCATCGATATGATTATGAAGTTGGGATGTTCTCCTGGAGCTGAGATGGCTGACCTCAAAGAACCACCTCCTTTGCACCAGAATGATTCCAGTGAGTAGAGAGCTTTCCCCCTTGTTACACACTGGAAAATAAATCTCCAAATCCATACATTTGGTGAGTTTTATTTCATTTAATAACACTCCAGGGAACTCACACATCACCAATTACAGCTCTGTATATTTATACATTATATAATTCTCACCCAATTCTCACCCCATTAACCCTGCACTGGTATATCCATCATTCCATTAGGTCTCAGGCATCCCATAACATAATAACATCCGGATTCCCATTGAGCGCAGTTTTGCGTGAACTGCTTAATGCCACATTCAGTCAGGTACAGCCCTGATGGCAAGGGCAGTGACTCTAACCTCAGGAATCCAGCTCTTTTGTTCATGTTTGAATTATTGCTGGAATGAAGTCAAGAACTGAGTGGCACTGGCAGAATGCAAACTTGGTGACAGTGATGCCAGAAAAGGTGCTGCTCAATGACACTATGATAAACCCTTCCATCATTTACTGACTCACCACCTACTGCAGGTATGTCCTTTAGGACTTGATCAGCTCAATCAATAGGAGTACTGCCAAGACCCTCTTGGTGGTGGACATTGAAGATCCCCACCCTGAGAAAGCAAATAAATGGCACTTAGATAGAGGATCAGTCATGGTCATAATGAATGTCACAGCAGGGTCAAATGGCTGAACGGCTTATTCCTGCTCCTATTTTGTTTGTAAATAGTTGATGAAGGAAATGTGGTGGATATTTTCTATGTGACTATAAGAATAAGCTTAACAAAGTGCCGCACAAGAGTTTGATTAATAGAATGGAAGCTCCTGGAATAGGAGGGTCAGTGTCAGCTTGGATAAAGAATTGGTTTAAGGATGGAAAATGGCATATAAATGGTCATTTTCCAAACTGAATAATGTGGTTTATGAATTTCACTGCTTGTGTGATGCCAGGTATATTGGCAATAAATTGTAAGACTTGTAGATCCTTGGCAAATAGCATGAACAGAGTGTTATGACGCAGAGGTCAAACCCTCTGCTGATTAAAACCAAACACTCTTATAATCTGCTAAATGTGTGATTGAGTGAAATGGAACTCCTAATTCCCACTCTTTACAGAAAAATAACAATTTATGTTCCTAACTTTAACAGCGAACACTAAAGAAAAATTATTAATAAATCCAAGCCCCTTTTTCTTAACTAATTACTATCTGACCCCAACTCAATAAAAATGCTGCTCCAATAACACAACTATTAAACATTATATCAACTTAAACTCAAGTCCACACAGTCTTTTATGCTGTCTTCCTTTATGGTCTCCCGAATTGATTACTTCCTTCTGTCCTTCCGGTTCTTCTCCCTGGGTCATCTTCTTACTTTTTACTGCTCTTACAAGAAATGGTACCATTTATTTCTTTGATGGCAGTTGCTCTGATCAATTTTCAAAATGCCCTTGTTTTATACCCACAACATCGTTCACTCTCATTGGTCTGATGTTGTCAATACTATAAATTCAAACTCAATTGGGTTTTAGTATCCTGGACTTCCAAAACTCAGATATCCATTTAATAGTCAGTTGTTGCATGTATCTATTTTGGAACAGCCTGTCTCTTAACTGTTCCGTATACTGGCAGCTGTGGCTGTACTTTAAGTTCAGAAAACAGTTTCCATCTTAAAATGACCATACACACTTTGAAGTTCATAACATAGAGGAACCTTGGGATGCTTTTCCACAGACCCCTGAAAGTGGCTGGGCAGGTTAATAGGTATATGGCACGTCTGCCTTTAGCAGTCAGGGCACAGATTATAACAGCAGTGAGGATATACTGGAACTGAGCAAAAGTGAGGACTGCAGATGCTGGAGATTATAGTCAAGGGTGTGGCGCTGGAAAAGCACAGCAGGCCAGGCAGCGTTCGAGGAGCAGGAGAGTCGATGTTTCAGGCAAAAGCCCTTCATCAGGAATATACTGGAGCTGAAGAAGATTTTGGTTCGGCTGCAGAAGAAGTACTATATATAGTCCTGGTCACCCCACCAGACAGAGTAAGAGGGCCAAGCAGGCAGTGTAAGAATTCCCTGTGACCATTCCCCTGACAAAACAGATGTACCAGTTTGAATATTGTTGAGGGGACTGGCCATTCAGAGGAAAATAGCAATAGTCAGATTCATGCCATAGGGAGGAGCCAAAAGGTGTTGGGAAATCAATAGTCATTGGGGATTCAATTGTAATTGTTTCAATGGCTGCAAATGGGAATCTAGGATAGTGTGTTGTCTCCCTACACACGGGTTACACCTGGGCAGGACCAGGACTGATTCCGAGATAGGGGTGGGGGGCGTTGGGTGGGGTTATTTGGTCTTGTGGTTGGAGAAGTTTCAAACTTAAATGGCGGGGAGATAGGAACTTATAGAAAGAGCTAGAGGAAGATAATCAAGGACAAGAACAAATGACAGAAAAGGGAATAAGAAACGTGATAGACAGAGGCCAAAATCAAACAAGGTCACAGCAAAGAAAAAAGTGCAAATAGGACCAGAAATGTTAAAAAGACAAGGCTTTAGGCTTTGGCCTGGATGTACAGAGCATTCAAAACAAATTAATTTGTGAATTAATAACAAAAATGGATGTAAATAGGTATGACAATATGTAGAATTACAGAGACATTGCTGCAGGGGGATCAAGGATGGGAACTGAACACCAAGGGGTACTCAGTATTTAGGAAGGACAGACAGAAAGAAAATGGTGATGGAGTTGCATTGTAAGACCAGAAGCTGTAGGAGCAGAATTTGGCCCAAATGGTTCATCAAATCTGCTCCGCCATTACATCATGACTGATTACTGGCTGAAGAGGATATAAACACATTAATCGGGAAAGACATTAGCTCAGTCAGTGTTGAATTTGTATAATAGAATTGAGAAACACCAAGGAACAAAAGCTATCAGTGAGGGTGGTATATAGACAACCAAACTGTTGTGGTGATCTTCAGAATGGCATTAAGCAGGAAATCAGAGATGCGTCCAGTAAAGGAACATCTGTATTTATAGGTGACATTAATCTACATATAGATTGAGTGAATCAAGTTATTTGCATAACTGTAGAGGAGGAATTCCTGGAGTGTATAAAGGGATTGTTTTCTGGATCAAAACATTGAGGAAGCAATCAGAGAACAGGCCATGTTAGATTATTATGCAGCTATTTTGAAATGAGAAAGGACTACTTGATAATGTAGCATCATATAGAGTCCTACAGTATGGAGACAGGCCCTTTGGCCCAAACTGGTCTGTGCTGACCAAAATCCATCCATGTTAACCCCATTTCCCTTAACTTGGCCCAGATCCCACTGTGCTTTTCCAGCACCATGCTAATCTTGACCCTAATCTCCAGCATCTACAATACTCACTTTCGCCATATCCTTCTAATCCTTTCCTATCCATGCATTTGTCCAAATGCCTTTTAAATGTTGTTAATATACTTGCCTCAACCACTTCCACTGACCGCTCATTCCATATGCGTACCACCCACTGTATAAAAAGTTGCCCCTCAGGTTCCCTTTGATTCTTTCCCCTCTAACCTTAATCTGATGCCCTCTAGTTCTCGATTCCCCAACCCTGGGGGAAAAAATCTTAGTGCATTCACCCTATTCATGCCTCTCATGATATTACACATTTCTGTAAGATCCCCCCTCAGTCTCCTACGCTCTAAAGACAAAAGGTCCTAGCTTGTCCAACCGCTCCTTATTATTCAGATCCTTGAGTCCTGGCAAAATTCTTGTAATTTTCTTCTGCACTGTTTCCAGTTTGATAACATCCTTCCTATGGCAAGGTGACCAAAACTAAACACAATGCTCCAACTGTGTTCTCACCAACATCATGTATTACTGCAACATAATTTCCCAACTCCTATACTCAATTGCCTGACTGATGAAGGCCAGTGTGCCAAAATCCTTCTTCACTGCCCTGTCTACCTGGGACTCCACTTCCAGAGAACCAAGCACTTGGACTCCAAGGTCGCTCTGTTCCACTACACTCCTGAAGGCCCTACCATTCACCATTAAACTCCTACTTGACTTAACTTTCCAAAATGCAAGACCTCACATTTATCTACATTAAGCTCCATTTCCCGCTTCTTGGCCCATTTCCCCAGCTGATCAAAGTGCTGCGACAATTTCTGAAACCTTCCTCACTGTCTATGACACTGCTTATTTTAGTGTTGTGAGACATCCCTTTGAGATGAGTGACCATCATCTAATAGAATCCATCAAAAAATGAAACCAAATGGATCAAACACACCACACTTTTACGGATTACCCAGAATTCACAAACTAGGAGCCCCCCTCAGACCCATAGTCTTGCTACCTGGAACACCAACTTACAGACTGGCCAAGGAGCTACACCAAAGACTAAAACACTTAGTAAAAGACTCACGCCACTCCACCCAAGAATTCCTGAACACCATCAAAGACACCAAGATAGAAGAGGGCAAAGTAATGGTCTCCTTTGATGTAACAGCCCTGTTCACATCCATCAACATCAACCTGGCCAAGGAAGCACTGACTACATTATTAGAACTACCAAAGACACATACACCAAACACCACCAACTTCATTAGCAAGGACGGTATCGTCAAGCTAGTGGACCTATGCCTTACCACCCACTTCACCTTCAACAACAAAACCTACAGACAAACCAACGGAACACCCATGGGATCTCCAATATCAGGGTTCTTAGCAGAGGCAGTAATGCAGAGACTCAAACAAACAGCTCTGCCAACCATCCAACCCAAACTCGGGGTCCACTACGTGGATGGCGCCTTTGTCATCACTAAATGAAACAAATGAGAGGAAACCTTCAAGACCACCAATAATAGCCTTACTGGCATAAAATAAGAGGAGGAAAACAACAACAAACTGCCATTCCTAGATGTCACAGTAGAGCAAACAGCCAATGGGGAACTTCAAACCAGCGTCTACAGGAAAACAGCACATACGGACCAAATATTGAACTACAGACGCGATCATCCTAACATCCACAAATGAAACTGCATTATTTCAATGAGCCACCACACACTGCAGCACAGAGGAACTACATAGAGCAGAGGAAAATCAGCTATACAGTGTATTCAAAAAGAATGGGTACCCAATGAACACAGTCCACAGATTTCTCAGCAACAAACCCAAACAAGCAGACAAAACACATCCAGAAACCCTAACCACTCTCCCCTACATCAAAGACATCTCAGAAATGACTGCCAGACTACTCTGACCCCTTGGCATCATGGTAGCCCACAAGCCACCAACACACTAAAACAGCAGCTAATGAACTTGAAAGACCCTATACAGACAACAAGCAAAACTAATGTCATTTACAAAATATCGTGCAAGAACTGTAACAAACACTACATTGGACAAACAGGCAGAAAACTAGCCACCGGGATACATAAACATTAACTAGCCACAAAAAGACATGACCCACTCTCATTAGTAAACTTACACACAGATGAGGAAGGACACCACTTTGACTGGGACAACACATCCATCCTAGGACAAGCCAAACAGAGACATGCACGAGAATTCCTAGAAGCATGGCATTCCAACCAGAACTCTATCAACAAACACATTGACTTGGACCCCATTTACTACCCCCTGAGAAAAAGATCAGGAAATGACATCACCACAAGAAATGACATTACCAACCCAAGGAAACCCAAACATATAAATAGAAAGCAGGAAATACCAGCAGTGCTTAGTCCGGAGGCTCACCAAAGATGTTTCTTAATATAGTGACGAAACATCTGAAAATGAACCTTCCAGCTCAGCGAGCAAACCTACATCCAGAACCAAACCTCAGCTACAAATCTTCTCAAAACTTGCAAATAGAATCTTTCATCAAAATGGAGAATGAGGTAGTTGATACTGAGGCTGGGGTCCAGAATCTGAATAAGGGAAACAATAATAGTATAAGACATGAACTGGCTCTGATGGTTTGGGAAATGTGACTAAAAGGAATCACAGTAGATAGACAATGGCAAACATTCAAAGAACAAACGGGTGAACTACAAAACTTGTTTATTTCTGCCTGGGACAAAAGTGTATAGAAAACAGTGACCAAACCATGGCTTATCAAGGAAGTTAGAGATAGCATTGGATGCAAAAAAGGGGCATACAAATTGGCAAGAAAAACACAGAGCTGGGAACAGTTTAGAAGTCACCAAGGGAGGACCAAGGGAGTGACTAAGAAGGGGAAATTTGAGGATGAGAGCGGTGGGAACTTAAGAACTGACAGCAAAAGATTCTGTAGTTATGACAAGAGAAATAGATTGGTTAAAAACTAGAGTGGGTCCCTTACCGTCAGAAACGAGGGAATTTATAATTAACTTCATACTTCGCTTGTGACTTCACAAAGAAAGGACAGAAATAGTGTCCCAGAAATGATGAGAATGCAGGGTTTAGTGAGAGGGAGGAACTGAACCAAATCGGTACTCATGCTGAAATAGTGTTGGAGAAATTGATAGATCTCCAGGGTTTGATAATTTATATCCCAGAACATTTAAGGAAATGGCCTTGAAAATAATGGATGCATTGGTGCTCAACTTCCAAGATTTTTTAGATTCTGGAAAAGCTCCTATGGATTGAAGAGTAGCCAATGCGACTTCACTATTTAAAAAGTGGGGTAAAGTGAAAACAAAATTATAGATCAGTCAGCCTGATATTGGGAATGGGAAAATGCCTGAGTCATCTTGAGTATCAAGGATTTTATAGCAGAGCACTTCAAAAACAATGATAGAATCGGACACAGTCAGCATGGATTTTCAAAAGGAAAATCGTGCTTGACAAATCTACAATAATCCTTTGATGTGGTTCTGTTCGCTGAGCTGGGAATTTGTGTTGCAGATGTTTCGTCCCCTGTCTAGGTGACATCCTCAGTGCTTGGGAGCCTCCTGTGAAGCGCTTCTGTGACCTTTCCTCAGGCATTTGTAGTGATTTGAATCTGCCACTTCCGGTTATCCTGTAGTGGCTTGAATCTGTCGCTTCCAGTTGTCAACCACTACAAATGCCGGAGGAAACATCACAGAAGCGCTTCACAGGAGGCTCCCAAGCACTGAGGATGTCACCGAGACAGGGGATGAAACGTCTGCAACACAAATTCCCAGCTCGGCGAACAGAACCACAACAACGAGCACCCAAGCTACAAATCTTCTCACAGACTTTGAATAATCCTTTGAGGGTGTAACCAGTAGTGTAGATCAGGGGAGTCAGTGGATGTGGTTTATTTGGACTTTCAGAATGCCTTTGACAAAGTGACACATAAGAGATTAATGTGTAAAATTAAAGCACATGGGATTGGGGGTAGTGTTTTGAGATGGATAGAACATTGGTTGAAAACAGGAATAAAAGAGTCTGAAAAATGGGTCTTTTTCTGAATAGCAGTCAGTGACTAGTGGGATACTGCAGGGATCAGTGCTAGGATCCCAGCTATTCACAATATCCATTATTGATTTTGATGAGGGAACTGAATGTAATGTCTCCAAATTTGCAGATGATACAAAGCTGGATGGGAGGGTGAGCTGTGTGGAGGATGCCGAGATGTTGCAGTATGATTTGGACAGGCTGAGGGTGGGAGGTGGGCTAATGCATGGCATATGCAGGATAATGTGGAGAAATGTTCAATAAGGCCTGGGTGTCCTCGTGCACCAGTCGCTGAGAGTAAGCGTGCAGGTGCAGCAGGTGGTGAAGAAGGTAAACTGTATGTTGGCCTTGATGGTGAGAGGATTCGAGTACAGGAACAAGGATGTCTTGCTGCAATTATATAGAGCATTGGTGAGGCCCCATCTGGAATATTGTGTGCAGCATTGTGTCTCTATATCTGAGGAAAGGTGTTCTTGCTCCTGAGGGAGAGTAGTGCAGGTTTACAGACTGGTTGCCGGGATAGCAGGACTGACATAGAACATAGAACATAGAACAATACAGCACAGAACAGGCCCTTCGGCCCACGATGTTGTGCCGAACTTCTATCCTAGATTAAGCACCCATCCATGTACCTATCCAAATGCCGCTTAAAGGTCGCCAATGAATCTGACTCTACCACTCCCACGGGCAGCGCATTCCATGCCCCCACCACTCTCTGGGTGAAGAACCCACCCCTGACATCTCCCCTATACCTTCCACCCTTCACCTTAAATTTATGTCCCCTTGTAACACTCTGTTGTACCCGGGGAAAAAGTTTCTGACTGTCTACTCTATCTATTCCTCTGATCATCTTATAAACCTCTATCAAGTCACCCCTCATCCTTCGCCGTTCCAACGAGAAAAGGCCGAGAACTCTCAACCTATCCTCGTATGACCTACTCTCCATTCCAGGCAACATCCTGGTAAATCTTCTCTGCACCCTCTCCAAAGCTTCCACATCTTTCCTAAAGTGAGGCGACCAGAACTGCACACAGTACTCCAAATGTGGCCTAACCAAAGTCCTGTACAGCTGCAACATCACCTCACGACTCTTGAATTCAATCCCTCTGCTAATGAACGATAATACTCCATAGGCCTTCTTACAAACTCTATCCACCTGAGTGGCAACCTTCAAAGATCTATGTACATAGACCCCAAGATCCCTCTGTTCCTCCACCTGTCCAAGAACCCTACCATTAACCCTGTATTCCGCATTCTTATTTGTTCTTCCAAAATGGACAACTTCACACTTGGCAGGGTTGAACTCCATCTGCCACTCCTCAGCCCAGCTCTGCATCATATCTAAGTCCCTCTGCAGCCGACAACAGCCCTCCTCACTGTCCACAACTCCACCTATCTTTGTATCATCTGCAAATTTACTGACCCACCCTTCGACTCCCTCATCTAAGTCATTAATAAAAATTACAAACAGCAGAGGGCCCAGAACTGATCCCTGCGGAACTCCACTTGTAACTGGACTCCATGCTGAATATTTACCATCTACCACCACTCTCTGACTTCGACCGGTTAGCCAGTTTTCTATCCAATTGGCCAAATTTCCCTCTATCCCATGCCTCCTGACTTTCCGCATAAGCCTACCATGGGGAACCTTATCAAATGCCTTACTAAAATCCATGTACACTACATCCACTGCTCTACCCTCATCCACATGCTTGGTCACCTCCTCGAAGAATTCAATAAGACTTGTAAGGCAAGACCTACCCTTCACAAATCCGTGCTGGCTGTCCCTAATCAAGCAGTGCCGTTCCAGATACTCGTAAATCCTATCCCTCAGTACCCTTTCCATTACTTTGCCTACCACAGAAGTAAGACTAACTGGCCTGTAATTCCCGGGGTTATCCCTATTCCCTTTTTTGAACAGGGGCACAACATTCGCTACTCTCCAGTCCCCTGGTACCACCCCCGTTGCCAGTGAAGACGAGAAGATCATTGCCAACGGTACTGCAATTTCCTCTCTTGCTTCCCACATAATCCTAGGATATATCCCGTCAGGCCCGGGGGACTTGTCTATCCTCAAGTTGTTCAAAATGTCCAACACATCTTCCTTCCTAACAGATATCTCTTCTAGCTTATCAGTCCGTTTCACACTCTCCTCTTCAACAATACAGTCCCTCTCGTTCGTAAATACTGAAGAGAAGTACTTGTTCAAGACCTCTCCTATCTCTTCCGACTCAATACACAGTCTCCCACCACTGTCCTTGATCGGACCTACCCTCGTTCTCGTCATTCTCAGGTTTCTCACATACGCATAGAATGCCTTGGGGTTATCCTTGATCCTATCCGCCAGGGATTTTTCATGCCCTCTCTTAGCTCTCCTAATCCCTTTCTTCAGGTCCCTTCTGGCTATCCTGTATCCCTCCACTGCTCTGTCTGAACCTTGTTTCCTCAACCTTATGTAAGCCTCCTTCTTCCTCTTTACTAGACATTCAACCTCCCTCGTCAACCAAGGCTCCCTCACACGACCATTTCTTTCCTGCCTGATCGGTACATACATATCAAGGACACGTCGTATCTGCTCCTTGAAAAAGTCCCACATTTCCACCACATCCTTCCCTGACAGCCTATGCTCCCAACGTATGCTCCTCAAATCCTGTCTTACAGCATCGTAATTTCCCTTCCCCCAATTGTAAAAACTTCCTTGTTGTGTGCACCTATCCCTCTCCATAACCAAGGTGAAAGTGACAGAATTGTGGTCGCCATCACCAAAATGTTCACCCACTAACAAGCCCACCACTTGTCCCGGTTCGTTACCGAGTACCAAATCCAATATGGCCTCCCCTCTGGTTGGACAATCTACATACTGCGTTAGAAAAGCTTCCTGGACACACTGCACAAACACCGCCCCATCCAATCTACTTGATCTAAAGAGCTTCCAATCAATATTTGGGAAGTTGAAGTCGCCCATGACTACGACCCTGTGGCTTCTGCACCTTTCCAAAATCTGTTTCCCAATCTGTTTCTCCACATCTTTGCTGCTATTGGGGGGCCTATAATAAACACCCAACAAGGTGACTGCACCTTTCCTATTTCTGACTTCAGCCCATACTACCTCCAGAGGCAGATCTCCCTCAAACTTCCTTTCTGCAGCCGTTATACCATTTCTAATTAGCAATGCCACCCCCCCTCCTTTTTTACCACCCTCCCTAATCTTACTGAAACATCTGTAACCAGGAACCTCCAACAGCCATTCCTGTCCCTCATCTATCCATGTTTCCGTGATGGCTACAACATCGTAGTCCCAGGTACCGATCCATGCCTTAAGTTCACCCACCTTATTTCTGATACTCCTTGCATTGAAGTATACGCACTTGAGCCCATCTCTGTGTCCGTAAGTAGTCCCTGTCAGTGCTACCTTCTCCACAGCCTCCCTACAGTCTTGGACATCCTGACACACAGCTAGCTTACTTGCTGGACTACAAGTCCGGATCCCATCCCCCTGCCAAATTAGTTTAAACCCCCCCGAAGAGTGCTAGCAAACCTACCCCCCAGGATATTGGTGCCCTTCTGGTTCAGGTGCAACCCGTCCTGTTTATACAGGTCCCACCTTCCCCAGAATGCAGTCCAATTGTCCAAATATCTGAAGCCCTCCCTCCTACACCATCCTTGCAGCCACGTGTTCAACTGCACTCTCTCCCTATTCTTTGCCTCTCTGTCACGTGGCACCGGCAACAACCCAGAGATGACGACTCTGTCTGTCCTAGCTTTTAGCTTCCAGCCTAACTCCTTGAGCTCTTGAATGACCTCCCCGCCCCTCTTCCTACCTATGTCGTTGGTGCCAATGTGTACCACATGTGGGGAGGGATTGAGTCGGTTAGGATTCATTGGAGTTTAGAAGAATGAGGGGCGGGATCTCAGAGAAACCTGTAAAACTCTATTCAGAATAAATAGGTTTGATGCAGGGAGGAATATCCTAATGCTGTGGGAATCCAGAACCAGGGGTGATGGTCAAAGGTAAGGGGTCAACCTTTTGGAACTAAGATGAGGAGGAATGTCTTCACCCAGAGAGTGTTGGAAATCTCCAGTGGGAGGGTAACTGAGGCAAGAAATCTCACAACCTTTAAACAGTATGTAAATGAGCACTTGAAATGTCATTATATGAAAGCTCTGGGCCACTTGCAGGACGGTGGGTTTTGTGTAGATTTAGTATAGCCTTTGACAGTACAGACTTGATGGATCGAAGGACCTCTTCTATACTGTATGTTTCTCTGTATCATCAACTGTTTGCAGTGAGTAAGGTACGACAGTAATCAGCTGACCTGTGCTTGCAATAATTGCAATGCTAAGTCCAATATTCGATGTGATCCTTTGATTGGACATCATTTGTTGGATAATCCTGAATGTACAGGGACTTACACTGACAGCCAATTTAGGGTTGTAATTTGGGTTCACAGTGTGGTACACTTGCATGTACTAGAGTTAAATACATTAACATACATGGCCCTGTTCTTTGCAATTGAAACAACATGTACTTACAAATTCCTGAAGAAGGGCTGATGCCCGAAACGTCGATTCTCCTGTTCCTTGGATGCTGCCTGACCTGCTGCGCTTTTCCAGCAACACATTTTCAGCTCTGTACTCACAAATTGCCTATTTCAACTCAATAAAACAGATGACAGCCTTTTGTTGGTTAATTTCACATGGTAATGTTTTGACTAATCAGAGACAATATTCCAACCAATCAGCACACCCTTGTTACAGTAACCACAATGGTTTTCTTCTTTAAATTCTATTCTTGTGAATTGTCCTAATGAGTGCAAGATGACAAACTTCATCAAAATTAGTCTTTTCTCAACAACCTATAAAAGTTCAACAGGGTAGATTCGGGGAGAATGTTCTCGATGACACGGGAGTCCAGAACGAGGGGTCATAGTCTAAGGATATAAGACAAACCCATCTAGAACAGAGGTGAAGAGTGAGTGGTGAGCCTGTGGCATTCTCTGCCACAGAAAGCAGTCTATGATACCATTATATGATTTCAAGAAGAAATTGGATGCAGCCTTTGGGACTAAAGGGATCAAAGGATATGGGAGAAAAGCAGTAACAGGGTATTGAGCTTGATGATCAGCCAGGATCATTATGAATGGCAGACCAAACACAGAGGGCTGAATGATCTACACCTGCTCCTATTTTATATACTGTTGTGCAATAATCACATTCTGTACAACCAGATTACTACTTGTTTGATAAAACTTACGTATTGCAGAAGATCTAAAATAAAGACAGCAAGTGCTACAGTTACTCATCAGATATGGCAGCATCTGGAGGAGAGAGAAACTTTTTTTGTTTGTTTGGGGGATGTGGGTGTTGCTGACTGGGCCTGTCTCTAGTTGCCCTTGAGAAAGTGGTGGTGAGCTGTCTACCTGCTGTGGGTTGACCAACGATGTTGGTAGGGAGGGAATTCCAGGATCCTGACCCAGTGACAGTGAAAGAACGGTAGTGTATTTCCAAGTCAGGATGGTGAGTGGCTTGGAGGGGAACTTGCAAGGGGTGGTTTTCCCATTTTTCTGCTGCCCTTGTCCTTCTAGATAGAAGTGGTTGTGGGTTTGGAAGGTGCTGTCTGAGGATCTTTGGTGAATTTCTGCAGTGCATCATGTAGATAGTACACACAGCGTGATGGTAGAGGGAGTGGATGCTTGTAGATGTGGTGTCAATCAAGAGGCTGCTTTGTCCTGGATGGTGTTGAGCTTCTTGAGTGTTGTTGGAGCTGCCCCCATCCAGGCAAGTGGGGAGTATTCCATCACACTTCTGACTTTACCTTGTAGATAGTGGACAGGATCTGGGGAGTCAGGAGGTGAGTTAATGTTTAGAAATGAATGTGATTCTTTTTTGGAACTGAAGGAGGCTGGAAAATGATGGTTTTTATGGTGTTGAGTGGGAGGACCAAGTGAATAGATGGCAAGGACACACAGAGCAAAAGATAAAGAGTGCGCAAATTATAATAAAGAAAAAATGTAGATAAAGAATAGGTGCAAATGGTACATGTTAATAGTAGAAAATAGGTCAGCTATGCTGAGAGAAAACTGTTTCAAACAAGACACTGGCAGGGTTGGGTGTGGTGTGGTGGGGGTAAGAGTAATCAAAATGGAAGAGAATATTCATGCCCTGAAGTCGTTGGACTCAACATTGAGTCCTGGAGGCTGTAAAATATCTAAGCTGTAAAAGAAATCCCGTTCCTTCAGTTTGTTGGGAGACTGCAAAGTCGCAAACACAGTAAAACCGGATTGAAAGAAGTTCAGGTAAAACACTGCTTCGCCTGGAAAGTGGGTTCAGGTCTTGGACAGTGAGGAGGAGGGAGGTGAATGGACCAGTGCTACACCTTCTGTGATTGCATGGGATGGTGCTGAGGGGAGTGAGAAGTGTTAGGAGTGATGGAGGAGTGATAGAGGACCAAGGTATCACAGAGGGAAAGTTACCTGTGGAAACTGACAGTGGAGGGAAGGGGAAGATGTGTTTGATGGTAACATCCTGCTGGAGGTGGTGGCAATGGCAAAATATGATCCTTTAAATGTGGAGATTGAGGAATGTTTTCTGTTGGGGAGTGATGGGGTGGACAGAGACAGAAACATGTGAAATGATCAGACGCGGCTGAGGGTCCTGTCAACCATGGTGGGGTGGGAGGGGGGAGTCTTTGGTTAAGGGAAAATGAGGTTATACTGGTGGAAGTTGGCATCATCAGAACAGATGTGACAGAGACTAAGGAACTGGTAGAATGGAATGGAGTATTTACAGGAAGCAGGGTGTGAGCTAGTGTAGTTGAGCTAACTGTGGGTGCTGTTAGGTTTTTGGTAGATATTTGTAAACTGCCTATCCCCAGAAATGAAAACTGTTAGTTGATCCTTCATTGTGCATCTGAGTTGTGGCATATAACATTTTGACAGACTGGACACAGAGCTGAACAGTCCAGACAAGGAGTTACAATCTCTGGATTTCCAGTTTGTAAAGTGGAGTTAATGGATATCGGGAGATAGTGTGACATTGAGTGAGATTGAATGATCAGATTGAATGGAAGGACAGGTTTGATGGGCTGAATGGCCTGCGCCTGCTCCTACTTTCAATGTTTTGTGTAATATTCTGTGTAATAGTGTCACTGGGGTATGATGCTCCTATATATCTAACACAATTGATGTAAAGGGGACATTGCAAGGAGAACTGTGTGAGTCACTTATTCCAGATTTACCTGATGCATTATTTGTGATCTTTCCCAGCTCCAGGAGAAAGGTCAAAAGGATGTGAAGTTGGAGACTGAGGTACAGCACATGAAGCAGCGATCCAGTGAGAGCAGTACCTTGTTACATATCCATGCCTCACTCATCTATGACTTGCAGACACAGGTTCACAACCTGCTGACGTGGCTGGACCAGGCTCACAGCAACAGTAACTGCTCCCTCCACCACCACCTCCACCAACACCACCACCTACCCAAACAGCATAAACACTCAGGTACCTCCTTCAAATTATCCCTTCGTTTCTACAATTGACCCCACAATTACAGTACAGTCCCTCTCTAAGTAAGTAACTGGCTCCCATTATGGAAAGACACCTAGTAGATATCGCTAAAGCTCATTCCCATGTTGCATACAAGACTGAGAGTGTCAGCAGGATACCTGATCATTACACATTAATCATCACACACTGACCATCACACACCAACCATAATATACTGACCATAACACATTGACCATCACACTCTGACCATCAAACACTGATCGTCACACACTGAGCATCACACACCAACTATAATACACTGACCATACCACACTGACCATCACACACTGACCATCACACACTGACTGTAACACACTGACCATCCCATGCTGACCATCACACACTGACCATCACACACTGACCATACCACACTAATCATCACACACTGACTGTCACACATTGACTGTAACACACTGACCGTAACACACTGTCCATAACACACTGATCATCACACACTGACCGTCTCACACTGACTGTAACACACTGTCCATAACACACTGTCCATAACACACTGACCATAACACACTGATCATCACACACTGACCGTCTCACACTGACTGTAACACACTGACCATAACACTGTCCATAACACACTGACCATAACACACTGATCATCACACACTGACCGTCTCACACTGACTGTAACACACTGACCATAACACTGTCCATAACACACTGACCATAACACACTGTCCATAACACACTGATCATCACACACTGACCGTCTCACACTGACTGTAACACACTGACCATAACACTGTCCATAACACACTGTCCATAACACACTGATCATCACGCACTGACCGTCATGCACTGACCGTCACACACTGACCGTAACACACCGATCATCATGCACTGACCATCCCATGCTGACCATCACACACTGACCATAACACACTGGCCATCACACACTGACCGTCTCACACTGACCATCACACACTGACCGTCACACACTGACTGTCACACACTGACCATCATACACTGACCATAACACACTGACCATCAAACACTGACCATCATACACTGTCCATAACACACTGACCATAACACACCAACCGTCACACACTGACCATCACACACTGACCGTAACACACCGATCATCATGCACTGACCATCCCATGCTGACCATCACACACTGACTGTAACACACTGACCATCCCATGCTGACCATCACACACTGACCATCACACACTGATCATAACACACTGACCATAACACACTGGCCATCAAACACTGACCATCTCACACTGACCATCACACACTGACCATAACACACTGACCATTGCAAACTGACCATTGCAAATTGACCATCACACACTGACAGTAACACACAGACCATTGCACACTGACCATCGCATAATAACTCACACATTGACCATACCACACTGACCATCACATACTGACCTTAATACACTGACCATCGCAAACTGACCATCAGAAACTGATCACCACAAATTAAGCAAAGCACATGGCCCATTCCAAACAGATCATTACAACCTGACCACTACAAACAGACTACTGCAAATTGACCAGCACAATTGGCCATCACACGTTCAGCATAAGACACTGACAATTCCAAACTCATCATCACAAACTGACCATTTATAAACTGACCATCCCAAATTAACCATCACAAACTGGCCATTGCAAAGTGACCAATGCATCACATGCTAACCGTCACACAGTGACCATTCTTAGACAGTCCATCACAAATTGACCATAACACACTAACCCTTACACAATGGCACTGAAAACTGACCATTGCAAATTGAACATTGTACACTGTCAACCATAAACAGACAATTTCAAAGTAACCATTGTCTACTGACCATCGCAAACCGACAGATACACAATGACCATTGCAAACCAACCATTTCAAATTGACCATTCTCAAACTAATATTAAACAAACTGACCATCATAAATTGACTGTTCCAAATGGGCCAAAACAAACTCGCTACCTCAAACTGACCATCACATACTGACCATTGCAAATTAATCATTCACAAACCATTGGACACTGTCATAAACTGAAATCGTGGAGCTCCTTGCAGAAATATTTGTATCACCTATAAATACTGGTGAGATACCAGTTGACTAGACAATGGTGAATGTTGTGCCTTTGTTTAAGAAGGGATGTAGGAAGAAGCCTGGGAATGAGAGGCTTGCGAGTCTGACTTTGGTGGAAGGTAAGTTGTTGAAAGTGATTTTGAAAGGTAGGATTTACATGCTTTTGGAGAGGGAAGGAATGATTAGAATAGTCAGCTTGGCTTTGTGTAAGAGAAATCATGTCTCACGAATTTGGTTGAGTTTTTTGAGGAAGGAATGAAGAAGATTGATGAAGCCATTAACCACTACCCTTAGTTTCCTGTTACTAAACCAAATTTGGATCCAATTCGACACATTATCCTGTATCCCATGGGCGTTTACTTTTTTGACCAGTCTGCCATGTGGGACCTTGTCAAATGCCTTACTAAAATCCATGTAGACAATATCAACTGCACTACCTTGTCATTTCCTCAAAGAATTCAAACAAGTTATAAGGCAGAGAATCCCAATAGTGTACAAAGTGACCATTCAGCCCATCGAGTCTGCACTGATGCTCCAAAGAGCACCCCCAAATCTATCCTCATAACCACATGTTTACGATGGCTAGCCCACATGGCCTGCATATCCCTAAGCACTATGGATAATTTAGCATGGCCAATTCACCTAACCTGCACATTTTTGGATTGGGAGGAAACTGGAGCATTCAGAGGAAACCCACACAGACACAGGTAAAATGTGCAAAATCCACACAGACAGTCACCCAAAGCTGGAACCAAACCCAGGTCCCTGGCATTGTGAGGCAGCAGTGCTAACCACTGAACCACCGTGCTGCATGACCCTGCCTTCACAAAGCCATGGTCACTATCCATGACTAATCTATGCCTTTCCAAGTGAAAGTTTATCCAGACTCTCAAGATTGATTCTAATGATTTGCCCACCACCAAAGTAAGATTAACTGGCTGATATTTATTTGGTATTTCAAAAATTCCAACTTCTTTAACACATTCTCTCTTGTTAAGATTATTTTGTCCAATATTTCACGCTGTTCCTCTTGGATTACTACAGCCACATTTTCCTTTTCCTTTGTGAATACAGAGACAAAACAATCATTTTAAATTCTCTCCATATCCTCTGCATCTTCCCTCAAGTTCCCTTCTTCATCCCTGATAGGTCCTTTTTCTCAACTATCCTTTTTCTCTGTATATACGAGTAAACCATCTTTGTGTTTTCCTTTATCTTGCTGATATTTTCTCATGCTCTTTGATTTCCTTGGGTTTTTTTTCATTTAATCCCAATACTCTGTCCTCCACCAGGCTTTCTGCAATGTTGAGGTTTCTGTGACTATCGTAAGCTTTCTTTTACTGTTTAACCTTCCCCTGTGTTTTTCTAGACCACCATGAGGGTCTAGATTTGGCAGTACCATGCTTATTTTTGGAAGGGAAATGTCTGTGTTGTTGCCCGAGGATCTCATTTTTTAAGCACCTCCTATTAGTTTATCACTGATTTATCCTTCAACAGCCCTGTCCAGTCCATCTCAGCCAAATCACTTCTCTGTTTTGTAAAATGTACCTTCCCTCAGTTTAAAATTTTTCCTCCTGATTTCCCTCTGTACGTTTACATGATAAAACTAAATCTAACTGAATTGTGGCCACTATCCCTGATCTGGTCACCCACTGTCTTCACCCACTTGCCCATCTTCATTTCCTGAAATAAAATCCAGAATCTCCTCTCGTTGGGCTTGTCATGTATCGTTTAAAATAATTCTCCTGGACACCGTACATGAATTTTTCACCCCAAAGCCCCTCATGTTATTTGAAACCCGGTTAATATTGAGATAACTGAAGTCTCCTTCAGTTATTGCCTTCCTGTTACTACAGGCAGAAATGTATATGTTACAAATTTATTACATCTATGTTCTTCTATCTCCCTCTCACTATTTGGGGCTCTGTTGTACAGTCCTAGTAATGTGATTGTCCCTTTTTTTGATTTCTGAACTCGACCTACAAAGACTCATTTGTTAACCTGTTTAGAATATCATCCTTTCTCACAACTGTCATTGCTTGTTTAACCAAGACGACAAATCCCTCCTCCTGGTCATCCACGCTCTCCTGCCTGTAAACTCTATATCCAGGGATATTGAGCTGCCAGTTTTGCCCCTCCATGAACTCAGACTTCTCCAGTTTCCTCATTTCCCCTCCCCCCACATAGTCTCAGTCCCAACCCTCGAACTCAGCACCACCTTCCTAACCGGCAATCTTCTTCCTGACCTCTCCGCCCCCACCCCCACTCCGGCCTATCACCCTCACCTTAACCTCCTTCCACCTATCGCATTTCCAACGCCCCTCCCCCAAGTCCCTCCTCCCTCCCTTTTATCTTAGCCTGCTGGACACACTTTCCTCATTCCTGAAGAAGGGCTCATGCCCGAAACATCGATTCTCCTGCTCCTTGGATGCTGCCTGACCTGCTGCGCTTTTCCAGCAACACATTTTCAGCCCTTGCCCCTCCATTACCCAGGTTTCCATTGTAGCAATGACATCATGCTGCCATGTGTCCAGCTACACCCATAGTTCATCTACCTGGTGTCTAATACTCCTTGCATTGAGGTAGAAACAGCTCAACCCCATCAATTTCCTTCACTGGAAGCTTTTTAATCCTAATTTCTTTTGTCTTTCCAAATCACTGATGACATCACTGTCTAATATTCTACCTAATGTTTCCCGATCTGAAACGGACCCATCAAAACCTGCGGTTTAGTTTCCATCCCCCATCACACTGGTTTCAGACATCACCAGTAGAACTAGGAAAAGGTCCCAAGAGGATATTTGCCCAGCTCTGCCCAGGAACAACCTGTCAGGCTTGGAAAGGTTCCACCTTCCCCAGAAATGGTCCCAATGCCCAAAGAATCTAAACCTCTCTCTGGTACACCATTCTCCTGTAAGGCATTCATCTGATCAATCCTCATATTCCTGTTCTCGCTAGCACGTGGCACTGGGAGTAGTCCTGAGGTGACTACATTTGAGGCCCTGCATTTTAATTTATCTCCTAACTTCCTACAATCAGCTTTGAAGTCCTTGTCCCTTTGTTTACCTTTCATTCATCCCTATGTGTGTCACTACGACTGGTTGATCACCCTTTCCCTCCAGAATATCCTGCACCCACTCCCAAACATCCCCAACCCTGGCAAAATGGGGGCAATACAACACCTTGGAATCACGTCTGCCACCAGGGTAGCACCTGTCTGTACCCTTTCCTATTGAATCCCTGACCACTGCAGCCCTGCTGCTCACTATCCTCTCTTTCTGTACAGCTCAACCACCTGTGGGGCCATGACCTTTACTGATGCTGCTTTCCCTGCTCATGAACATGGGACATGGGACTGGGATATCAATTACAGAAACATGGTTCAGGGATGGGCAGGACTGGCAGCTTCATGTTCCAGGATACAAATGCTACAGGAAGGATACAGCAGGTAGTGAAGAAAGCTAATAGCATGCTGGCCTTCATAACAAGAGGAATAGAGTATAGAAGCAAAGAGGTCCTTCTGCAGCTGTACAGGGCCCTGGTGAGACCACACCTGGAGTACTGTGTGCAGTTTTGGTCTCCAAATTTGAGGAAAGACATTCTGGCTATTGAGGGAGTTCAGGGTAGGTTCACAAGGTCAATTCCCGGAATGGCGGGACTATCTTACGCTGAAAGATTGGAGCGACTGGGCTTGTATACCCTTGAGTTTAGAAGACTGAGAGGGGATCTGATTGAGACATATAAGATTATTAAAGGATTGGACACTCTGGAGGCAGGACGCATGTTTCCGCTGATGGGTGAGTCCCGAACCAGAGGACATAGCTTAAAAATAAAGGGTAGGCCACTTAGAACAGAGTTGAGGAGAAACTTCTGCACCCAGAGAGTGGTGGGTGTGTGAAATGCTCTGCCCCAGAAGACAGTGGAGGCCCAGTCTCTGGATACTTTCAAGAAAGAGTTGGATAGAGCTCTTAAGGATAGTGAAATCAAGGGTTATGGGGATAAGGCAGGAACAGGATACTGATTGAGGATGATCAGCCATGATCATAATGAATGGTGGTGCTGGCTCGAAGGGCAGAATGGCCTACTCCTGCACCTATTGTCTATTGTCTATTGATAGAAAGGGAGGTAGGAAAGGAGGGGGAGTGGCGTTTTTGATAAGGGATAGCATTACAGCTGTGCTGAGGGAGGATATTCCTGGAAATACATCCAGGGAAGTGATTTTGGTGGAACTGAGAAATAAGAAAGGGATGATAACCTTATTGGGATTATATTATAGACCCCCGAATAGTCAGAGGGAGATTGAGAAACAAACTTGTAAGGAGATCTCAGCTATCTGCAAGAATAATAGGGTAGAACATAGAACATAGAACAATACAGCACAGAACAGGCCCTTCGGCCCACGATGTTGTGCCGAACTTCTAACCTAGATTAAGCACCCATCCATATACCTATCCAAATGCCGCTTAAAGGTCGCCAATGATTCTGACTCTACCACTCCCACGGGCAGCGCATTCCATGCCCCCACCACTCTCTGGGTAAAGAACCCACCCCTGACATCTCCCCTATACCTTCCACCCTTCACCTTAAATTTATGTCCCCTTGTAACACTCTGTTGTACCCGGGGAAAAAGTTTCTGACTGTCTACTCTATCTATTCCTCTGATCATCTTATAAACCTCTATCAAGTCACCCCTCATCCTTCGCCGTTCCAACGAGAAAAGGCCGAGAACTCTCAGCCTATCCTCGTACGACCTACTCTCCATTCCAGGCAACATCCTGGTAAATCTTCTCTGCACCCTCTCCAAAGCTTCCACATCTTTACTAAAATGAGGCGACCAGAACTGCACACAGTACTCCAACTGTGGCCTAACCAAAGTCCTGTACAGCTGCAACATCACTTCACGACTCTTGAATTCAATCCCTCTGCTAATGAACGATAATACTCCATAGGCCTTCTTACAAACTCTATCCACCTGAGTGGCAACCTTCAAAGATCTATGTACATAGACCCCAAGATCCCTCTGTTCCTCCACCTGACTAAGAACCCTACCATTAACCCTGTATTCCGCATTCTTATTTGTTCTTCCAAAATGGACAACCTCACACTTGGCAGGGTTGAACTCCATCTGCCACTCCTCAGCCCAGCTCTGCATTATATCTAAGTCCCTCTGCAGCCGACAAATGCCCTCCTCACTGTCCACAACTTCACCTATCTTCGTATCATCTGCAAATTTACTGACCCACCCTTCGACTCCCTCATCTAAGTCATTAGTTATGGTAGGGGATTTAACTTTCCAAACATAGACTGGGGCTGCTATAGTGTTAAGGGTTTAGATGGAGAGGAATTTGTTAAGTGTGTACAAGACAATTTTCTGATTCACTATGTGAATGTACCTACTAGAGAAGGTGCAAAACTTGACTTACTCTTGGGAAATAAGGCAGGGCAGGTGACTGAGAGGTGTCAATGGGGGAGCACTTTGGGGCCAGCGACCATAATTCTATTAGATTTAAAATAATGATAGAAAAGGATAGACCAGATCTAAAAGTTTAAGTTCTAAATTGGAGAGAGATGAATTTTGACGGTATTAGGCAGAAACCTTCTAAAGCTGATTGAGGGCAGATGTTCGCAGGTAAAGGGACGGCTGGAAAATGGGAAGCCTTCAGAAATGAGATAACAAGAATCCAGAGAAAGTATATTCCTGTTAGGGTGAAAGGAAAGGCTGGTAGGTATAGGGAATGCTGGATGACTAAAGAAATTGAGGGTTTGGTTAAGAAAAAGAAGGAAGGATATGTCAGGTAGAGACAGAATAGATCGAGTAAATCCTTAGAAGAGTATAAAGGAAGTAGGAGTATACTTAAGAGGGAAATCAGGAGGGCAAAAAGGGAACATGAGATAGCTTTGGCAATTAGAATTAAGGAGAATCCAAAGGGTTTTTACAAATACATTACGGACAAAAGGTTAACTAGGGAGAGAATAGGACCCCTCAAAGATCAGCAAGGCGGCCTTTGTGTGGAGCAGCAGAAAATGAGGGAGATACTAAATGAGTATTTTGCATCAGTATTTACTGTGGAAAAGGATATGGAAGATATAGACTGTAGGGAAATAGATGGTGACATCTTGAAAAATGTCCATATTACAGAGGAGGAAGTGCTGGATGTCTTGAAACGGGTAAAGGTGGATAAATCCCCAGGACCTGATCAGATGTACCCGAGAACTCTGTGGGAAGCTAGAGAAGTGATTGCTGGGCCTCTTGCTGAGATATTTGTATCATCGATAGTCACAGGTGAGGTGCCGGAAGACTGGAGGTTGGCTAACATGGTGCCACTGTTTAAGAAGGGTGGTAAAGACAAGCCAGGGAACTATAGACTGGTGAGCCTGACCTCAGTGGTGGGCAAGTTGTTGGAGGGAATCCTGAGGGACAGGATGTTCATGTATTTGGAAAGGCAAGGACTGATTAGGGATAGTCAACATGGCTTTGTGTGTGGGAAATCATGTCTCACAAACTTTGTTGTGTTTTTTGAGGAAGCAACAAAGAGGATTGATGAGGGCAGAGCAGTAGATGTGATCTATATGGACTTCAGTAAGGCGTTCGACAAGGTTCCCCATGGCAGACTGGTTAGCAAGGTTAGACCTCATGGAATACAGGGAGAACTAGCCATTTGGATACAGAACTGGCTCAAAGGTAGAAGACAGAGGGTAGCGGTGGAGGGTTGTTTTTCAGACTGGAGGCCTGTGACCAGTGGAGTGCCACAAGGATCGGTGCTGGGCCCTCTACTTTTTGTCATTTACATAAATGATTTGGATGTGAGCATAAGAGGTACAGTTAGTAAGTTTGCAGATGACACCAAAATTGGAGGTGTAGTGGACAGCGAAGAGGGTTACCTCAGATTACAACAGGATCTGGATCAGATGGGCCAATGGGCTGAGAAGTGGCAGATGGAGTTTAATTCAGATAAATGTGAGGTGCTGCATTTTGGGAAAACAAATCTTAGCAGGACTTATACACTTAATGGTAAGGTCCTAGGGAATGCTGCTGAACAAAGAGACCTTGGAGTGCAGGTTCATAGCTCCTTGAAAGTGGAGTCACAGGTAGATAGGATAGTGAAGAAGGCGTTTGGTATGCTTTCCTTTATTGGTCAGAGTATTGAGTACAGGAGTTGGGAGGTCATGTTGCAGCTGTACAGGACATTGGTTAGGCCACTGTTGGAATATTGCATGCAATTCTGGTCTCCTTCCTATCTAGAAAGATGTTGTGAAACTTGAAAGGATTCAGAAAAGATTTACAAGGATGTTGCCAGGGTTGGAGGATTTGAGCTATAGGGAGAGGCTGAACAGGCTGGGGCTGTTTTCCCTGAAGCATCAGAGACTGAGGGGTGACCTTATAGAGGTTCACAAAATTATGTGGGGCATGGATAGGATAAATAGGCAAAGTCTTTTCCTTGCGGTCGGGGAGTCCAGAACTGGAGGGCACAGGTTTAGGGTGAGAAGGGAAAGATATAAAGGGATCTGTGGGGCAACTTTTTCATGTAGAGGGTGTAATGTGTATGGAATGAGCTGCCAGAGGATGTGGGGGAGACTGGTACAATTGCAACATTTAAAAGGCATTTGGATGGGTACATGAATAGGAAGGGTTTGGAGGGATATGGGCCGGGTGCTGGCAGGTGGGACTAGATTGGGTTGGGATATCTGGTCGGCCTGGACGGGTTGTACCGAAGGGTCTGTTTCCATCCTGTACATCTCTCTGACTGTATCTATTGAAGATCTCTTTTCCTCCACCATTATTACTTCTCCAGCCTCATTTTACAGCAACCCAATGTCCACTCTTGCCTTTCTCTTACTTTTCATAGATGTAAAAATCTTCTTTTAATATTGTTAGCTAGCTTACCGTCATATTTCATCTTCTCCCCCTTTTTTTTAGTTGTCCTCTGCTGATTTTGCAAGTTTTTAAATCTTCTGGCTTTCCACTAATCTTCAGCACACTCAATGCTTTTTTATATGTTGAACCTGACTGCACTTGTCAGCCACGGTTGCCTCATCCTCCCTGAGAATGTTTCTTCTTCCTCGGGTTGAATTTCTGCTGTGTCTCCTGAGTTCCCCCCAGAAACTCCTGCCATTGCTGCTCCACCATCTCCTGGCTAGGGTCCCCTTCCAATCAACTCTGGTCAGCTCCTCCCTCATGTCTTTACTGAATCATAATCCTGTTAAATCTGATTCCAGCTTCTTCATCTCAAACTGCATGGTGAATTCTATCCTGTTGTGGTCTCTGCCCGCTAAGAAATCCTTCATCCTAGGTTTCCTAACACAGTCTGCCTCGTTACACATCACTAAATCCAGTATTGCCTGTTTCCTATGGGACATCCGAGGAGCAGGAGAATTGACGTTTTGGGCATAAGCCCTTCTTCAGCACCAGACTTTTCAACTCTGGTCTCCAGCATCTGCAGTTCTCACTTTCTCCTGTTTCCCATGGGGTTCTACCACACGCTGCTCCAAAAAAAAATGTTGTAGACATTCCAGAAATTATTTTTCATGGGATCCACTGATTTTCCCAGTTCACTTGCATATTGAAGGCTCCATGATTATTGTAATCATGCCTTTCTTACATGTCCTTTCTCTCTCCTGATTTATGTTCAACCCCACATGCTAACTACAGCTGAGGGGCCTGTTTATAACCTGCACCAAGGTCCATATCAAATTGACCACAAAAACTGACCATACAGACCACCACAAACTGACCATCACATACTGACTATTGACCATCACAATTGATCCTGATTCTTTCTGTTCATCTGAAATTCAACAAGACTAGCAAGGGAGTTATTAAGAGCAGAAATTTTGACTGACTTCCCCTTGCCTGTCTGAGGGCAAGTCTTCCTCACTATGGAGATTCTCTGCCCTGCAGTTCTCCCTCACCGTGGGGCTCCTTCTCACCCTGGGTCTCATTGCCACTGCACAGGGTCAGTTCGACTTAACCCTGGGCCTCTGTCTGGGTCGGGGGTATCCTGTTGCATGGGCTAAGTGCCACCAAGAAGAGTTAGAGAATTGGTGGCCATGGGCCAGTAGTCAG
Organism: Chiloscyllium punctatum; assembly: GCF_047496795.1. Taxonomy (NCBI): domain Eukaryota; kingdom Metazoa; phylum Chordata; class Chondrichthyes; order Orectolobiformes; family Hemiscylliidae; genus Chiloscyllium; species Chiloscyllium punctatum. Next base: position 2,096,490 of record NC_092749.1, read on the forward strand.
AAGAGGGGACCAGTGGTCAGTGGACAGGAGCCAGTGTTTGAAAAGTGGACATAACATGGGATGTAGACAGCACAATTTGTAAGACAACGAACAGGTATCTTGGAGACCTGACAGATGATAAATATTGGCAGAAAGATTAGATCCTTGTGTATTTGTGCCTAGATTGCAGAGTTTCCATCCTGAGCCTTTTCTGTGTTTCATTCCTCCCCCAGATCTCCAATACATTCGGAACTGCCCCCTTGACTGTGCGAGCATCTATTATAACGGGGTGACTCAGTCTGGAATCTACACCATCATCCCCTCCATTGGTGGACTGCCCACCAGGGTCTACTGTGACATGGATACTGCAGGTAGGGAGAGGTCTGGGAATGTGAGCAGTGTGATTGTAACCCAGAGGTGGCCATATAGTATGAATGACCAACAATTAACGGGGTACTACTGCAAAAGCACCTGTTTTTCACCTCTAGTGCTGACCACACTAAATATATGAGTCAGAGAAATGTCCTCATGCACATCAAGCTGTAGGATGACCCTTCCTCAGGAGGGTAGCTTCCTTGCTCGACTGCAGGCCTTGTTTGCAGAGTAGTGTAAAGTCATCACTGATAAGGATGGTGTTGCCTCACCCACAGCAGGAGTTTTTGAACAAGTCACCAAATTGGAAGCTGTAAACCAAACTAGCTCTTGTGCAGTGAAATTTCTATTCAGCACAAAACCTTGTCTAATGGAACAGTTCACTTTACATTGGCTGATGAGTTTACACTTTTTTTCCCATCAGAGTCACTGACAAATCATAGAGTTGTCAAATTATGAAGTACGTTAGTGACCTTGTGGCCCGCTGCACCTGTACCACTAAAACAAGGTTCTTATTTATTACAGATCCCTCATTGTAGGAAGTGGGAGCCATTTTCTCAGCTTTTTGTGTACCTGTTCGATACAACTCAGATTTTTAAAAATCTATTTATAGAATCATAGAGTTATCCAGCATGGAAACAGATCCTTCGATCTGACTAGTCCACACCAATCAATTTCCCAAACTAAAGTGGTCTCACGTTCCTGTATTTGGCCCATACCCACCCCCCCCCCCCCCCACCCCCAACTTTTCCTATTACCAGATGTCTTTTAAATGTTGAAGTTGTACCTACATCCACCACTTCCTCGGGCAGAGCACTCTACACAGGAACCATTCTCTGTGTAGAACAATTGCCCCTCATTTCCCTTTATAAAACCTTTTCTTATCACCTTAAAAATATGTCCCTGAGTTTTGAACTCCCCCACCCTAGAGAAAAGAGCTTTGCCATTCATCTTATCCATGCCCCTCATCATTTTATAAACTTCAATAAGGTCACCCCTCCTACACCCCAGTGAAAAATGTCCCAGCCTATTTTTATAACTTTAACCTAACATTCCCGGCAACATCCTGGTAAATCTTTTCTGAATCCTCTCCAGTTTAATATTATCCTTCTAATAGCAGGGTGACCAGAATTCCGCACAGTATTCCAGAAGAGGCTGCATCAATGTTCTGTACAACCCCAACGTGACATCCCAACTCCAACACTGAAAGATATGAGCAATGAAGACAAGGGTGCTAAATGCCTTCTTAACTATCCCGTCTAACTGTGACGCAAATTTCAAAGAATTATGTACCTGAACGCTGAGGTCTCTCCTCGAACACCATCTAGGAGGCCAAGTGATCAATAAGGATGGCGGGAGCCAGCTCCCACTGGTGGGTACATCACTGGTGATACGGCCACTGGAACAATCTGTTTTGGTTTTAAACTTTCTGAACCACCTTCCAGTCACCACTGAAAATATCAGACTGTGGACACAAAGAAATTCCATATTGTCAAAATTTTAAACGGCTGGTGGTGATGGTGGAAACAAAAGGGTCAGCACAACCAGAACTGAAACCTTCCTAGACCCAGCGAGACTGGATCATCGTAGAGTATTGCCAACTATTAACATGGGGAGCAAGAGTGATTGTCCCAAGCAAAGGTCACTGCCTAAACTGGCTGAACTCCAAAATGAAGATGTCGGCAAGAATTTATGTCTGGCAAATCCCGACAGTGCGGAAGCAGGCCGTTTGATCCATTGAGTCTATGCAGACCCTCCAAAGAGCATTCCACCCTGACCCATCCTACTACCCTTAACCCATAATCCTGCCTTTTCCATGGCTAATCCACTGGCCTGCATTTCTCTGGACACAATGGACAATTTAACACGACCAATCCAACTGACCTGCACATCTTTGGGCTGTTGGAAGAAACTGGAGCACCTAGAGAATGTACATACTCTACATATACAGTCACCCAAGGGTAGAATTGGCACTGGGTCCCTGGCACCGTGAGGCAGCAGTGCTAACCACTGAACCACTGTGCCACCTCTAAGACTGCCAACAAGGATAGAAATTACCATTAGCGGCACACCCACTTTAGTGAAAATGGCCGGTTATATCCTGGTTTGGTTCCACATCAACTGTGCCAGTCTTTTCATGGATTCTATGGTTTTAGTTAATATGGATGCCCATTCAAAGTGGTTGGACAAAGTAGAGTTTATTCATCAGGGTCGGTAAAAACTGGGCACCCCTTAGCACAGCACTTTAGGGAACATCTCCGGGACACCCACACCAATCAACCGCACCGCCCCCTGGCCCAACATTTCAACTCCCCCTCCCACTCTGCCGAGGGCATGGAGGTCCTGGGCCTCCTTCACCGCCGCTCCCTCACCACCAGACACCTGGAGGAAGAACGCCTCATCTTCCGCCTCGGAACACTTCAACCCCAGGGCATCAATGTGGACTTCACCACTTTCCTCATTTCCCCTTCCCCCACCTCACCCCAGTTCCAAACTTCCAGCTCAGCACTGTCCCCATGACCTGTCCGACCTGCCTATCTTCTTTTCCACCTATCCACTCCACCCTCTCCTCCCTGACCTATCACCTTCATCCCCTCTCCCACTCACCCATTGTACTCTTTGCTACTCTCTCCCCACCCCCACCCTCCTCTAGCTTATCTCTCCACACTTCAGGCATTCTGCCTGTATTCCTGATGAAGGGCTTTTGTCCGAAACGTCGATTTTACTGCTCCTCGGATGCTGCCTGAACTGCTGTGCTCTTCCAGCACCACTCTAATCTAAACTCTGGTTTCCAGCATCTGCAGTCATTGTTTTTACAGAGTTTATTCATCAAACAAGGGGATGGTGATTGAAAAGTTGCAATACACAGACTCCTGGAAGTGTTGGTTACAGACAATGGGCCAGCAGAGAATTTGAGTATTTTCTCAATCAAATGGCATTTAGTATGTGAGGACACTCCATCCCACACAGGTTAAACCTGATCGTTCCACACCTGGGGTTGGGAGGGTGAAATGGCATCAGGAACAGTAAAGCTGACATAAGACTCCTTTAAGCGAGAGAGGCAGTTTACTTCAGGGAATGAAGTTCAGTGTCAAAACCATAGGAATGACCCTGCATGGGTGACAGACAATGTAACACAAGGTCAGGCCCCACGATGTACACAATTCGAGTAAGTGAAGTGGGCCTGAACAAGCAAAGGGACCCCATGAAAGCTACAACCTCACAAATGGGGCAGGAGCAAAATATACCCAGCACCTCAGGACACCCAGCAAGACTGTCTGAACCCAATGGGCCTCCCTCTCCACCGAGTGTCAAAGAAACCTCTGAGAACAACATGGGCATGGCAGATGTTACAGGCTCGAACATGTTACTACCTGAAGAAGAGGATGAATCAGCCATGATGCTCCAGTGACAAGAGGTGGGCTACAATCTGGCACATGCCTCCAATATCTGAGGCAGAGTTGGAGGAACTGTACCTGATGCAAAGATACCCTAGGAAAAGCTACAGGACAAAAAACGGGCCTACCTCCCAGGATTTAGATGGGGAGGGATAAAGTGGTTGGAACGAGGTCAGCCAGGTAGACCTCATAGAGTATGAGTTGCCTGATTGGGGCTGTTAACCTGGCCCAATCAGGGAGGATGGCTGACAGATATAAACAGAAGTGACGAGGGTCCTGTTCTATCTCGGAGGTGGTTCTGAGCTAGCTGGGTCAGTGTAATGTATTATGTGTGTGTAAATAAAGGATGGCTTAGTAACAGGATTTTGTGGAGTTATTCAAAAGCCATCCTGTCTTTGAGGTTCAGATGGAAAGGGTGCAGTTAGACAGAGTGTTACTTGTAGGAGAGTTGATTGTGAGGGGGATACACAGCAGATTCTGTGGCTGTAGAAGAGACACCAGGATGGCATGTTACTTCCCGGGTGACAGGGTCAAAGATGTCTCTGAATGGTTACAGAACATTCTGAAGGGGGAGGGTGAACAGCCAGAGGTCATTGTGCACATCTGTACAAATGACATAGATAGACAAAGGGGTGGAGTCCTGCAAAATGAGTATAGGGAGTTAGATAATAAGTTAAAATGTAGGACTTCAAGGTTGTTGATCTCCAGATTACTCCCAGTGTCACACACCAGTGAGGAAAGAAATAAAAAGATAGGCTAGGTCAATGTGCAGCTGAGGAGCTGCTATAGGGGACAGGGTTTCCAGTTCTTGGATCATTGGGTAAAGGTGACCTGTACAAGAGGGACAGGTTGCAGGGGAGATTTGCTAGTGTTACCTGAGAGGATTTAAACTAGTTTGGCAGGGGGATGAGACTCTGAATAAGAGAGGGTCCCTCAAGAAGTCAGGGGAAAATACCTTTGCCTCAAGAGCAAGTTTATTATTCAGGATAGACAGAGGCACAGTAAAGGGTGGGAAAAGACTTCTGGTTTAAAGTGCATTTATTCCAACACATGAGGCCTGACTGGGAAGGCAGGTGAGCTCAGAGCATGGATTGGCTCTGGGGAGTGGGATATTATAGCCATAACAGAAACATGGCTGAGAGAAGAGCAGGACTGGCAGGTCGGTGTTCCAGGATACAGGTGTGACAGAAGGACAAGGAAGCAAGGTGGGCAGTTCGATCAGGGAGGACAGAACAACAGTGCTTAGAGAGGATATTCTTAAGGGGTCATCAAATGAGGCCATATGGTTAGAATATAGAAACAAGAAGGGAATGGTCACTTTGTTGGGACTACAAATCAATGAGCAGATGTGTAGAGAGATTGCAGATACCTGTGGGAATTATAGAGTGGTATTGGTTAGAGATTTTAATTTCCCTTGGATTGTCAGTCCACGCAGAGTGTAAAAGGCCCAGACTGAGGGGAATTTGTCAAATGTGTCCAAGAAAGTTTCCTAAATCAATATGTTGAGTGCCCTACTCGGGACGGTGCTACACTAGACCTCCTCTTAGGAAACGAGGTCAGGCAAGTGACTGAAGTGTAAGTCAGAAAGCACTTTGGGACCAGTGACCGTAACTCTCTTAGTTTTACCATAACAATGGAAAAAGATAGGAGAGGTCCACAGGTTAAGGTGCTAATCTGGAGCTGGGCCAATTTTGGAGCCATTAGGCAGGATCTAGTCTGCTTGATGGAAAAGGAATGACTAGCAACCAGCACCACTCTAACCTAGAATCTGGTTTCCAGCATCTGCAGTCATTATTTTTACCTCGTTGATTTTAACCCTACTGCGAATCCTCTTGCAAGGATGCCTGCCTTGAAGAAGTTTTCCTCCTCTCTCTACAAGAATCTCAGGGAGTCCCTCTCTCACTGCAACTCCCAGGTCATCTCCTCTGCCCTGAAGCTCTTCAACCATGTCCTGAAACAGACTCGACTGTATGCTACTTTCTCCCCACTCCCACCCTCCTCTCATTTATCTCTTCACTCTGCAGGCACCCTGCCTCTATTCATGATGAAGGGCTTTTGCCCGAAACATCGATTTTCCTGCTCCTCGGATGCTGCCTGAACTGCTATGCTTTTCCGGCACCATTTTAATCTAGAGTCTGGTTTCCAGCATCTGCAGTCATTGTTTTTACCAAATGAAAGGTTTTTCAAAGGCCAGTCACATGAACACAAATCTACCGTTTCCCACCAGCTTTGAGATGTCCAAGACAAGTTTCTTATTTCTTTCCAGGAGTCTGTCTTCCTTGAGTGCATTGTTTGTTCAGTTTTCACTCACTCAGGGTTTATAATTTACAGGAGGAGGATGGACCATTATCCAACGCAGGGTTGATGGAACCATTGACTTCAACAGAGGCTGGACTGAGTATAAAGAGGGTTTTGGCGAACTAACAGGAGAGTTCTGGTTGGGTAACAATCATATTCACGACATTACAAGCCAAGGGGAATATTCACTTCGAATTGATTTGGAGGATTGGAAATACCGACAGAAGTTTGTGCTGTATGAAACTTTCAGGTAGGAAAATGATCAGATTCCTGGGGATACCAAACTGCAAAGGCACAATAAATCCTGACTCTTAGCCAGACATGCTGCCAATCAGAGAGACTCCATGACTCATGGTATTGTTGCTCAATAATTCATCCAGAAACTCAGTTTATGTTCTGGGGACCCAAGTTCAAATCCTGGCATGGTGAGTTTAAACCAGTAAAAATTATCTACAATTAAGAATCCACTTTTGCCCATGAAACCATTTCCAATGATTAGAAAAACCATCTGGCTTCAATAATGCCTTTCAGAGAAAATAAAATCTGCCGTCTTCCGACTTATATGTGACTCCAGATCCACAGACTCTCAACTGTCCACTGAAACTGCCAAGAAAGCCACTCAGTTATGTCAATTGCTACGAAGCCTTGACAAAGAAATGAAACTGGACTGACCACTGGCATTGACCTAGGCACCTGAAATGACAATGGCAAAAACAGCTCAGTTGACCTGGCACAGTTTTTCTTACTACAATGTGGGGGTTAGTGCCAACATTGGGAGATCTGTCTCACAGACGAGCCAAGCAACAGCCTGACACAGTTATACTCACAGAATGAGACCTTACAGACAATATCCCAGACACAACTATCACCATCTCTGGATGTATCCTGTCCCATCGGCAGAACAGACCCAAGCAGTGGTGGCACAGTGGGATACAGTCAGGAGGGAGCAGCCCTGGGAGTCCTCAACATTGATTCCAGATCCCATGAAGACTCATGGCTTCAAATTAAACATGGGCAAGGAAACCTCCTGCTGACTACCATGAAACCATCCTCTCTTGGCTGATGAATCAGTATTGTTCAATGTTGAACAACATTTGGAGGAAGCATTGAGGGTGGCAAGGGTACAACATGTGCTCAGGGTGGGCAATTTCAAAGTCCATCACCAAGAATGGTTTGGCAGCTGTACTATCGATCAAGCTGGTCAGGGCCTAGAGCACACAGCAACTAAACTGGGTCTGCAGCAGGTGGTGAGGTAACCAACAAGAGGGAAACAAATACTTCACCTCATTCCTCCCAATCTTCCAGCCGCAGATGCATCTGTCCATGATAGTATTGGTAAGAGTGACCACCGCTCAGTCCTTGTGGAGATAAAGTATTATCTTCACATTGAGAATAACCTCCATCATGTTGTGGAGCATTATCACTATGCTAAATGGGACAGACCTTGACTCTGAGCAACAGGTGATCTTTGTGATTGACAGCATGATAGTCGATGTACTTTTTATTCACTTTCCCTCATGAGATCTGGGTGTTGCTAGATGGGCCAGCATTTATGGATACTGCCTGGAATTTGTGTGATGTGAATGTTACTTGCCACTTGTCAGCCCAAGCCTGGATACTGCCCAGATCTTGCTGCATTTGAACATGGACTGCTTCAGTATCTGAGGAATCGCAAGTGGTGCTGGACATTGTTTAATCATTGCTGAATATCTACAGTTCTCACCTTATGGTGGAGGAAATGTCATTCAGTAGATCACACAGTCGTCTGTACTGGATGATTCTATGAATCAGAAACCGCCATCACTGTCAATCTGAGATACCCTTAACAGTGAAATATAGTCCCACTGCACTCTCAGAGTAAGTCCCATCAAACTGTCAATCAGAAATACCTCTATCAAAGACATTTTGCCATTGTACAATGAATCAGAAATACCCCAACACACTGTCAATGGGTAGGTTGGAGAATCTGGACACTTCCTCTCATGTGGAGACTAAGATCTAATGTCAAGGCCTTGGAAAGGGTGGAAATGAGGCTAATGAGGGACCTCTGGGATGGGGAGAGACTTTAGAGCCAGGGCTAGGTGGGTTAAGCAAGTACATTAGATTAGATTACTTACAGTGTGGAAACAGGCCCTTCGGCCCAACAAGTCCACACCGCCCCGCCGAAGCGTAACCCACCCATACCCCTACATCTACATCTACCCCTTACCTAACACTACGGGCAATTTAGCATGGCCAATTCACCTGACCTGCACACCTTTGGACTGTGGGAGGAAACCGGAGCACCCGGAGGAAACCCACGCAGACACGGGGAGAACGTGCAAACTCCACACAGTCAGTCGCCTGAGGTGGGAATTGAACCCGGGTCTCTGGCGCTGTGAGGCAGCAGTGCTAACCACTATGCCACCGTGCCACCCACTACATTAATGGACCTGAGCCATGAGAACAGAAAGGCTGGTTAGTCCAGGATTGTTTTGGTGATCATTTAACCATGTCTGCTATTCTATGACCAACAGGATTGAAGATGAATCCAATCATTTCCGCCTGCATGTTGCAGGTTTCAGTGGAACTTTGGAAGATTCCTTTGCCTGGTATCACAACAAGAGGAGCTTCAGCACACCAGACACTGGCAACATCTGTGCCAAGATCTCACATGGAGGCTGGTGGTATCATCAATGCTTCTTCTCCAATCTCAATGGGATTTACTACAAGGCAAGTGTCTAAACCAATTTCACAAAAAAACCTGGAAGTTCTGCAGATGCTAGAAATCCGAAATAAAAGCAGATATTGCTGAAACATCTCAGTTAGAGAGAAAAGCAAATGCAAGATGCTGGAATGCAGGACCCATCTGATGAACTTCTCTACCTCCTGATGATGCCTGGCTTTCTGAGAAATCTCAACAGGTCTGGCAGGATTTGTGGAGAGAAATCAAAGTTAACAACTGATCTGAAACGTTAACTCTGCTTTCTCTCCACAGATGCTGCCAGACCTGTTAAGACTTTCCGCAATTTCTGTTTTTGTTTTGAATTTAATCTTGCATTCTGCTTTGTATAGTCTGAGCATCACATTTATTGATTAAAGTGGTGCTGGAAAAGCACAGCAGTTCAGGCAGCATCCGAGGAGCAGGAAAACCGATGTTTCAGACAAAAGCCCTTCATGTAGAGAGAGGAGGAAAACTTCTTCAAGGCAGGCATCCTTGCAGAGGATCCATCACATTTATAAACAATGAAGATCACAAGTCGAGTGGTTTATTTCCCTTTAGTTAATTTCAGATTCTATGATCCAATGTCAAAGCCATGGAGAGGGTGGAAAGAAGGCTAACTAGGTAGATGAGGGACCTTCAAGATGCGGATAAAGTCCACCGGAAAGAGGCAGCTGGGTGTAGCCTCTGCCTACACTGGAAATTATACCTCAAAATCTCACACAGAGGCAGCTCATGCACATTCTCCTCATAGTAGACTTCACGCTGACCCCAGCAAAAATCCCCAGGTAAATCACCATAATCCTATCAGACCATACAGCTGCTGTCTCATTAACGAAGATGACTCTTGGTGGTTTCACTTGAGGGTCCGTGTATCTCAGGCGATGGATTAGTTTGAGAAGGAGAGTCCTTCATGATAACCTCAGCCAATGCAGACATTGTACTCATGCTGTTGGCACCACTCCACATCTGAAACCAGTTATCCAGCCAGCTGAGCTAACTGAACCCTGCATCACCAGGCTGGGTGTAGCACAGGTTTCAATATAGAGGAAAGCTCTCTCTACTCTTTTAAACAGAAAGTCAAAAACTACCTGGTTCCCATCAGCTACTCCCAGACATGAATAGGTAGTACAAGGCTAGATACAGAGTAAAGCTCTATTTGCCCTTTTAAACTTAAACTAATGCCCCCTCTGTTCTTCTAAACTGAAAATAAAGTTACCTCTACACTGTCCCTGTCAAATACTCCCAGTACAGATACTGTACAGGGTTAGATACAGAGCAAAGCTTCCATACTGTTTTAACAGAAGTAGTTTGTCCCCATCAAACACTCTGAGGATTGTTAAAAAAATAAAGTTCTCTCTCCACTGTCCTCACCAAACACTCCAGTGGCAGGTAGAGTACAAGATTCCTCAGAGAGGAAGACAATGGCCTAGCAGCATTATCACTGGACCCAGGTAATGTTCTGGGCACCCAGGTTTGAATCCTGCCACAGCAGATGGTGGAATTTGAATTCAATAAATATCTGGAATCAAGAGTCTGTGATGACCAGGAATCCATTGCCAATTGTTGGAAAAACCTATCCAGTTCACTAATGTCCATTAGGGAAGGAAACCTAGTCACGTTTACATTAGTCTCCAGACCCACAGTGATGCGGTTGACTCTTAACTGCCTGCTGGGATGGGCAATACATGTTGGTTATCCAGCGATGCCATCATCCTGCGAAGGAGTAAAAATAAGTGAAGTTTCCTCCACACTTCAGTGGTCATGAAGTGCTTTGAAAAGCTGGTCATGGCATTAATCAACTCCAGCCTCCACACTACTCTTGACCCACTCCAATTTGCCTCTCGGACCAACAGACCCATGTCAGATGCCTTATCACTTGCCCTTCACTTCTTCCTAGAACATCTTGACACCAAGAACAGCTACATAACAATCCTACTCGTTGACTACAGTTCAGCCTTCAACATTATTATCCCCTCGAGACTGATTACTAAACTTAGTGATCTCGGACTAAGCCCCACTCTCTGCAACTGGATCCTCGGTTTCCTGACCCACAGTTCACAATCAGTGAAAATTGGGGACAATATTTCATCCTCACTAACGCTCAACACTGAAGCCCCCCAGGGGTGCGTACTCAGCCCCCTACTGTACTCACTGTATACCCATGTCTGCATCACCAAATATCAGGCTGCCATTTACAAGTTCGCTGATGACACCACCACTGTTGGTCAAATCTCAGGTGGTGACGAAACAGACTACAGATCAGAGGTGGAAGCCCTGGAAAATTGGTGCACTGAGAACAACCGAGCTCTCAATGCCAGCAAAACCAAGTTAAAAATCACACAACACCAGGTTATAGTCCAACAGGTTCATTTGGAAGCTCTAGTTTTCAGAGCACTGCTCCTTCATCAGGTGGTTGCGGAGTCTAAGATTGTAAGACAGAATTTACAGCAAAAGTTTACAGTGTGCTGTAACTGAAATTATACATTGAAAAATACCGTGATTGTTTGTTGAGTCTTTCATCTGTTCGAATATTTTGATAGTTTCACTTCTTTCATACATAAATCACAAAACTTTCTTTTAAAGTTGCATTCTCAGATTAACTGTAACAATTGGCATTAGCTCGACAATACGTTGAAGGTGTTGGCCCCCTGTGTTCTCTGTCTGTGCCATGATGTTTAGATTGATTCTAATCTAAAAGTGAGTTGTCCTCCACAATCACCTGATGAAGGAGCAACGCTCCGAAAACTAGTGCTTCCAATTAAACCTGTTGGACTAGAACCTGGTGTTGTGTGATTTTTAACTTTGTACACCCCAGTCCAACACCAGCATCTCCAAATCATGGCAAAACCAAGGAACTCATTATTGACTTTCAGCAGGATGTTACTCATGCACCCCCCCCCCCCCCCCATTAACAGAGAGTGGCCTGGACAATCACAAAGGCCAACCTCCATCTCCCAGGCCCGCTGTCAAGGAAAGGCCGCCAGCATTCTCAAAGATCCATCCCACCCTGACAATGTTTTTCTACAACCTCTACCATCGAGGAGAAGGTACAGAAGCCTGAACACACACACCAGCTGGTTTCAAAACAGTTTCTACCCTCCTGTTGTTAGAATACTGAATGGACTCTCAAACTCTTAACATTCGCCTGTCCCTGTGTTTTTGTGTTTACTGCTGTTTCCCTATTATTTACTTATCTATGCTACTTCACTCAGTGATCTGCCTGTATTGCTCACAAGACAAAGCTTTTCACTGTGCCTCAGTACACGTGACAAGAAATTCAATTCAATTCAATTCACTTACCCCATCAAACACTCTTGGGAGATGTATGATCTTCAGTCACCTGACCTGTCCATTCTTGAAATTCCTCCCTGTACCACTGTCCTATGGAGGCACTTTTGAAAAACTATCATTTTTCCCAACCTTTTGGAGCCTTGAACTCATGGCCCCCAGTGTCTGTGTTTGGCTGCTCAGCCATCTCAAGGTACTTTGTTATGGTCAAGATAGATGGAGTATTACTGATGGGGTTTTTCACTCTCATTCTCTATCGCTCCCTATTGAACATAACTGCAGCCTCTCCTTCTCTCTCACTTTTCACCCCGTCCCTTTCTCACTCTTTTCCTTCTTTTCACTCCTCCTTTCTCTCCCCACTGTTAAATTCTCCTTCCCTAACCCCGGAGTCATCACTCCCTCTTCCATTCCTTCCCCCACTCCTCTCACTTTCTCTGCTCTACCACTTTCTACCCTTCTATTGTTCTCCCTGCCCATTATTCCCACTCCCCTCCAACCTCTGACTCCCTGCCCTTTGCTCTTTCTTCCTCCTTTCTCTCCTGCCCCTCATTCTCACTTACCTTCCTTCATGAACCCTCCCCCATCCATTCTTTGCTGTCTAACTACTGCATCCTTTTAATCTTACTCTGTGTCTTCTCACTCCCACAGGGTGGAAAGTACTCTGCAAAGGATAAGGAGCTGCTGGGACCGGATGGGATTGTATGGTACAGCTGGAAGAACTCAGATTACTACTCTCTGAAATCGGTGTCAATGAAGATCCGCCCACGGAACTTTCGTCCCCAGCAGACACCCTGAGTGATTCTCTCACCTTTCCCCTGTATCTCCTTGTTATGCTTCTCTATCCCTCAGCTTTTTCTTGGTGTGCCTGCAATTTTTTTCCCTTCCCAATTCTGAATTATTTGTCAATACTTCAGTCTGATCTCCTCAAATAGAGCTGTTTCTCCCTTCTGACACTCTCCCGTCTCTCAGATTCTCGGTGAACCGGATTTCATCATGATACTTGGCCCCACGCAGAGTAGCAAGGTCTTGTGTTCCACTCACAATCCCCACTTAGTCATCTCTCTGAACAAAGCAGTCTGTGCTTCTGGTAAATGTGGTATGTGGCTGCTGTCAATGTGCATGTGCGTATGAGTGTGTGGGGGTTTGTGTGTGTGCGTGTGTGTGTATGTGTGAGAGAGAGTGTTTGGGGGTTTGTGTGAGTGTGTGTGTCTGTGTGTGTGTGAGTGCGTGTCTGTGTGTGTGAGTGCGTGTGTGTGCGTGTGTCTGTGTTTGTGAGTATGTGTGAGTGTGTGTGTATGTATGTGAGTGTGAGTGTGTGTGTATGTATGTGAGTGTGTGAGTGTGTATTTGAGTGTGTGTGTGTGTGTGAGTGTGTGAGTGTGTGTGAGTGTGTATTTGAGTGTGTGTGTGAGTGTGTGTAAGTGTGTGTGTACGTGAGTGTGTGAGTGTGTGTGTGTATTTGAGTGTGTGTGTGTAAGTGTGTGTGTATGTGAGTGTGTGTGTGAGTGTGTGTGTGTAAGTGTGTGTGTGTATGTGAGTGTGTGTGTGTGAGTGTGTGTGAGTGTGAGTGTGTGTGAGTGTGTATTTGAGTGTGTGTGTGAGTGTGAGTGTGTGTGAGTGTGTGTGTGTCTGTGAGTATTTATAGAGTCACGGAGCTGGACAGCACAGAGCTTCAGTCCAACTTGTTTATGGCTACCAGATATCCTAAACTGACCTAGTCCTACTTGCCAGCATTTGGCCCATATCCCTCTGAACCCTTCCTATTCATATACCCATCCAGATGCCTTTTAAATGTTGCAATTGTACCGGCCTCCATTTCTTCCTCTGGCAGCTCATTCCATATACGTACCACCCTCTGCATGAAAGAGTTGCCCCTTATGTCCCTTTTAAATATTTCTCCTCTCACCTTAAACCTATGTCCTCTAGTGTTGGACTCCCCTCCCCTGGGAAAAAGAACTTGGCTATTCACCTTTTCCATGCCTGTCATGATTTTATAAAACTTTTGTAAGGATACCCCTGAGCTTCTAAAATAGCCCCAGCCTATTCAGCCTTGCCCTATAGCTCAAGCCTTCCAACTCCAGTAATATCCTTGTAAATCTTTTCTGAACCGTTTCAAGTTTTACAACATAGAGTCATTTATCGATTGATTGATTTATTGTCATGTGTACCGAAGTATTGTACAGTGAATAGCTTTGTTTATGAGCAGTACAGGCAGATCATAGTAAGTAAAGACATACAGATCAGAGGGTTGACAAAAGAAGGTAGATGAGAGTAAACCGGTTGATGTGGTGTATATGGATTTCAGCAAGGCGTTCGATAAGGTTTCCCACAGTAGGCTATTGTACAAAATGCAGAGGAATGGGATTGTGGGAGATATAGCAGTTTGGATCAGCAATTGGCTTGCTGAAAAAAAAGAGGGTGGTGGTTGATAGGAAATGTTCATCCTGGAGTCCAGTTACCAGTGGTGTACTGCAAGGGTCGGTGTTGGGTCCACTGCTGTTCGTCATTTTTATAAACGATCTGGATGAGGGCGTAGAAGGGTGGGTTAGTAAATTTGCAGTTCACATTAAGGTCGGTGGAGTTGTGGATAGCGACGAAGGATGTTGTAGGTTACAGAGAGACATAGATAAGCTGCAGAGCTGGGCTGAGAGGTGGCAAATAGAGTTTAATGCAGACAAGTGTGAGGTGATTCACTTTGGTCAGAGTAACCAGAATGCAAAGTACTGGGCTAATGGTAAGATTCTTGGTAGTGTAGATGAGCAGAGAGATCTCGGTGTCCAGGTACACAGATCCTTGAAAGTTGCCACCCAGGTTGACAGGGTTGTTAAGAAGGCATACAGTGTTTTAGCTTTTATTAATAGAGGGATCAAGTTCCGAAACCATGAGGTTATACTGCAGCTGTACAAAACTCTGGTGCGGCCGCACTTGGAGTATTGTGTACAGTTCTGGTCACCGCATTATAAGAAGGATGTGGAAGCTTTGGAAAGGGTGCAGAGGAGATTTACTAGGATGTTGCCTGGTATGGAGGGAAGGTCTTATGAGGAAAGGCTGAGGGAACTGAGGCTGTTTTCGTTAGAGAGAAGAAGGTTGAGAGGTGACTTAATAGAGACATATAAGACAATCAGAGGATTAGATAGGGTGGACAGGGAGAGCCTTTTTCCAAGTATGGGGACGGTGAGCATGAGGGGGCATAGCTTTAAATTGAGGGGTGATAGATATAGGACAGATATCGGAGGTAGTTTCTTTACTCGGAGAGTAGTAAGGGTATGGAATGCTTTGCCTGCAACGGTAGTAGATTCACCAACTTTAAGTACGTTTAAGTCATCATTGGACAAGCATAAAATAGTGTAGGTTAGCTGGGCTTCAGATTTGTATGACTGGTCAGCGCAACATTGAGGGCTGAAGGGACTGGACTGCGCTGTAATGTTCTATGTTCTATGTTAACTCCATTTGCCACTTCTCAGCCCATTGGCCCATCTGGTCAAGATCCCGCTGTAATCTGAGGTAACCTCCTTTGCTGTCCACTATATCTCCAATTTTGGTGTCATCTGCAAACTTACGAACTATACCTCATATTTTCACATCCAAATCATTTATATAAAATGATGAAAAGTAGAGGACCCAGCACCGCTACTTGTTTCACTCTACTGGCCACAGTCCTCCAGTCTGAAAAACAACCCTTTGAGCCAGTTCTGTACCCAAATGGCTAGTTTTCTCTCTATTCCATGAGGTCTAACCTTGCTAACCAGTCTCCCATGGGGAACCTTGTCGAATGCCTTGCTGAAGTCCATATAGATCACGTTCACCACTATGTCCTCATCGATCCTCTTTGTTACTTCTTCAAAAAACTCAATTAAGTTTGTGAGACATGATTTCGTTGACAACCCCTAATCAGTCCTTGCCTTTCAAAATACATGTAAATCCTGTCCCTCAGGATTCCCTCCAACAACTTGCCCACCACTGACATCAGGCTCACTGGTCTATAGTTCCCCACCCTTCTTAAACAGTGGCACCACATTAGCCAATCTCCAGTCTTCTGGCACCTCACCTGTGACTATCGATGATACAAATATCTCAACAAGAGGCCCAGCAATCACTTCTCTAGCTTCCCACAGAGTTTTCGGGTACTTCTGATCAAGTCTTGGGGATTTATCCACCTTTATGTTTTTCTATTCATCCAGCACTTCCTCCTCTGTAATATGGACATTTTTCAAGGTGTCACCATCTATTTCCCTACAGTCTAAATCTTCCATGTCCTTTTCCACAGTAAATACTGATGCAAAATACTCATTTAATATCTCCCCCATCTCCTGCTGTTCCACACAAAGGCTTGCTGATTCTTGAGGGACCCTATTCTCTCCCTAGTTACCCTTTTGCCCTTAATGTACTTTTAAAAATCCTTTGGATTCTCCTTAATTCTATTTGCCAATGCTATCTCATGTCCCCTTTTTGCCCTCCTGATTTCCCTCTTAAGTATACTCCTACTGCATTTATACTCTTCTAAGGACTCACTCGATCTCTACTGTCTGTACCTGACATATGCTTCCTTCTTTTTCTGAACCAAACCCTCCAATTCTCCAGTCATCCAGCATTCCCTATACCTACCAGCCTTTCCTTTCACCCTGACAGAAATATACTGTCTCTGGACTCTCGTTAATAAATGGTGTTGAAGGTGAAGCTGTAGTCAATGAACTGGAGTCTGACGTAGATCCTTATTGTCCAGACATAGATCATAGAACATAGAACAATCCAGCGCAGAACAGGCCCTTCGGCCCTCGATGTTGCACTTATCTGTGAACTATTCTCATGTCATCCCCCTACACTATCCCATCGTCATCCATGTGCTTATCTAAGGATTGTTTAAATCTCCCTAATGTGGCAGAGTTGACTACATTAGCAGGTAGGGCATTCTACACCCTTACCACTCTCTGCTTAAAGAACCTGCCTCTGACATCTGTCTTAAATCTATCACCCCTCAATTTGTCGTTATGCCCCTCGTACACACTGACGTCATCATCCTCGGAAAAAGACTCTCACTGTCTACACTATCTAATCCTCTGATCATCTTGTATGTCTCTATCAAATCCCCTCTTAGCCGCCTTCTTTCCAATGAGAACAGACCCAAGTCCCTCAGCCTTTCCTCATAAGACCTTCCCTCCAGACCGGGCAACATCCTGGTAAATCTCCTCTGCACCTTTTCCAATGCTTCCACATCCTTCCCAAAATATGGGGACCAGAACTGTATTCCAAGTGTGGCTGCACTAGCGTTTTGTATAGTTGCAGCATGATATTGTGGTTCCAGAACTCAATCCCTCTATGAATGAAACCTAACACACTGTATACCTTCTGAACAGCACTGTCCACCTGGGTGACAACTATCAGGGATCAATGTACATGGACTCCAAGATCCCTCTGCGCATCCACATTACCAAGAATCTTTCATTTGACCCAGTACTCTGCCTTCCTGTTATTCTTCCCAAAGTGCATCACCTCACATTTAGCTGCATTGAACTCCATTTGCAGTTTATCCAAGTCCCCCTGCAACCTGTAACACACTTCCAAACTGTCCATCACTCTACCGACTTTAGTGTCATTTGCAAATTTACTAATCCATCCACCTATGCCTGCGTCGAAGTCATTTATAAAAATGACAAACAGCAGTGGTCCCAAAACAGATCCTTGTGGCACACCACTTGTAACATTGGACAAAAACTGATCCATCTGACGTACTAGAGTAATAACATTTCCAGTCAATGTTGGGGAAGTTAAAGTCCCCCATAATGACCACCCTGTTCCTTTCACTCCTACCCAGAATAATTTTGCTAATCCTCTCTTTCACCTCCCTGGAACTCTGTGGAGGCCCATGAAAAACTCCAAGCAGTGTGACCTCTCCTCTCCTGTTTCTAACCTCAGCCCACACTACCTAAGCAGACAAGTCCTCATCAAAAGTTCTCTCAGCCACCGTTATACTATCCTTGACTAACAAGGCCACGCCTCCCCCTCTTTTACCACCTTGCCTGTTCTTAATGAAAGATCTAAACCCTGGAACCTGCAACATTCCATTCCTCACCCTGCTCTATCCATGTCTCCAAAATGGCCACATCAAAGTCCCAGGTACCTATACATGTTGCAAGCTTGCCTACCTTATTTTGGATACTTCTGGCGTTGAAGTAGACACACTTCAAACCACTTCGCTGTCTGCCAGCACATTCCTGTGACCCTGAAATCCTGTCCCTGTCCTTCCTACTCTCATCCTCCTGTGCACTGTAACTACACCTCCGGTTCCCATCCCCCTGTTGAGCTCGTTTAAACCCACCCGAATAGAACCAGCAAATTTCCCACCCAGGACATTAGTACCCCTCTGGTTCAAGTGAAGACCGTCCTGTTTGTACAAGTCCCACCTTCCCAGAATGAGCCCCAATTATCCAAAAACCTGAAACCCTCCCTCCTGCACCATCCTTGCAGCCACATGTTCAGCTGATATCTCTCCCTATTCCTTGCCTCGTTATCACATGGCATGAGTAACAAACCAGAGATAAATGCAGTAGGAGTATACTTTGAGGAGGTGACAAGGCAGGTTGACAAAGGTCGAGCAGTGGATGTGGTGTACATGGACTTCAGCAAGGCATTTGATAAGGTTCCCCATGGTAGGCTCATTCATAAAGCCAGGAAATATGGGATACAGGGAGATTTGGTTATCTGGATTCAGAATTGGCTAGCTGACAGAAGGCAGAGAGTGGTTGTAGATGGAAAGTATTCTGCCTGAAGGTCAGTGTTGAGTGGGGTCCTGCAGGTTTCTGTTCTTGGGCCTCTGCTCTTTATAGTTTTTATAAATGACTTGGATGAGGAGGTTGAGGGGTGGGTTAGTAAATTTGCCGATGACACAAAGGTTGGAGGTGCCGTTGATAGTATCGAGGGCTACTGCAGGCTGCAGCGTGACATAGACAGGATGCAGAGCTGGGCTGAGAAATGGCAGATGGAGTTCAGATAAATGCGAAGTGATGCATTTTGGAAGGTTGAACTCAAATACTGAATATAGGATTAAATACAGGATTCTTGGCAATGTGGAGGGCAGAGGGATCTGGGTGTGCAAGTATATAGATCCCTCAAAGTTGCCACCCAAGTGGATAGGGTTGTTAAGAAAGCATATGGTGTTTTGGCTTTCATTAACAGGGGGATCGAGTTTAAGAGCCGCAAGGTTTTGGTGCAGCTCTACAAGACCCTGGTGAGACCACACTCGGAATATTGTGTCCAGTTCTGATCGCCCTACTATAGGAAAGATATGGAGGCTTTGGAGAGGGTGCAACAAAGGTTTACCAGGATGCTGCCTGGACTGGAGGGCTTGCCTTATGAAGAAAGGTTAAATAAGCTCAGACTTTTCTCTCTGGAGAGAAGGAGGAAGAGAGGTGACCTGATCGAGGTATACAAGGTAATGAGAGGCATGGATAGAGTCAATAGCCAGAGATGTTTCCCCAGGACAGAATTGACTGGTACCAGGAGTCAGAGTTTGAAGATATTAGGAGGAAAGTATAAATGAGATGTCAGAGGTAGGTTTGTTATGCAGAGAGTTGTGAATGCATGGAATATGTTGCCAGCTGTGGTGGTGGAAGCAGAATCATTGGGGACATTTAAGCGACTGCTGGGTATGCACATGGATAGCAGTGAGTTGAGGGGTGCATAGGTTAAGTTATTAAAGTTTACATTCGGATTAAACCTCGGCACAACATCGTGGGCCAAAGGGCCTGTTCTTTTCTGTACCTTTCTATGTTCTATGTTCTATATGACATCCTCTGTGGACCTGTTACATTAGTAGGAAAATTGGTAGGGGATCAAGTCAGGTTGGGACACTGGAGTTGATGTGGGCCATGACCAGCCTTTCAAAGCACTTCAAAGGTCAGAGCCAATGGACGGTAGTTATTAAGTTACATGTGCTTTCTTAGGTAAGGGGATAATGGTGGTCTTCTTGAAGCAGGTGGGGGCGTCAGCTTGTGGCAGGAAGAGATTGAAGATGTTGTTGAAAACCTCTGCCAATTGGCCTGCACAGAATGTGGGACACCATCTGGACCCATCGCTTCTCTTGGGTTGACTCCCGGGAAGACCGATCTGATGCCTGCAGTGGTGATCGAGGGAATAGGTGTGTCTGGGGCTGTTGGAGTAGGCATCACCACACTGCTGGCATTCTGCTCAAACTGAGCACAGAAAACATTGTGCTCATCAGGGAGGGATGTGTCTTTGTCCACTATCTTGCTCTGCTTCATTTTGTATCTTGTAATGTTGTTGAGGCCTTGTCACAGGCAGTGGGAATCTGTTTGGTAGGTTTGGCTCTCTAATGTGGTCTAGTACTGCCTCTTGGCATTCCTGATTGCTTTGCAGAGGTCATAGCTGGATTCTTTGTATAGATTTGGGTTCTGCATAGAGACAAAGAGATGTAGAGCATGGAAATAAACCCTTCAGCTCAACTCGCCCAAACTGACCAGATATCCTAAACTGATCTGGTCCTGTCTTCCAGCGTTTGGCCCATGTCCCTCTAAATCCTTCCTGTTCATATACCCATCCAGATGCCTTTTCAATATAATCATTGTACCAGCCTCCACCACTTCCTCTAGCATTTCATTCCACACACATGCCACTCTTTGCATGAAAACGTTGCCCCTTTGGTCTCTTTTAAATCTTTGCCCTCTCACTTTAAACCTATGCCCTTGAGTTTTGGACTCATCCACTTTGGGGAAAAGTCCTTGACTATTCACCCTATCTAGGTCCCTCATGATTTTATAAACCTCTATAAGGTCACCCCTCAGCCTCTGACACCCCAGGGTAAAGAGCCCCAGCCTATTCAGCCTCTCCCTATTGGTCAAACCCTCCAACCCTGGCAACATGCTTGTAAATCTTTTCTGAATCCTTTCAAGTTTCACAACTTCCTTCATATAGCAGGGAAACCACAATTGAACACAGTATTTCAAAAGTGGCCTAACCCATGTCCTGTACAGTGGCAACATGACCTCCCAACACATATACCCAATGCAATGCACTGACTAATAAAGACAAGTGTACCAAACACCTTCTTCACTATCCTGTCCTACCTGTGACTCCACTTTCAAGGAACTATGAACCTGCACTCCAAGATCTCTTTGTTTGGCAACTGACTCTAAAATCCTCCTATTAAGTGTACAAAACCTGCACTGATTTGCCTTATCAAAATGCAATACCTCACATTTATCTAATTCATATTTCTAACCAAAAAAAAATCTATTCCCCTTCTCCTTCTCCCATCACACCTCCCCCCCCCCCACCCCAAACAAACTGTACCCTGGAACATTAAGCTGCCAGTCCTGTCCTTCCCTGAGCCATGTTTCTGTCATAGCTATGATATCCTTACCCATGTTCTCAACCATGCCCTCAGTTTATCTTGCCAGTCAGGCCTCTTGCATTGAAGTAAATATCAGTCCTAGCCCCCTCACCCCACCCACCTCCCATTTATCTCTCAGCCACTCCTTCTGCCACCACCCCCCTCCCCGCTCCACCACATTCCTGATGAAGAGCTTATGCTTGAAACGTTGATTCTCCTGCTCCTTGGATGCTGCCTGACTGGTTGTGCTTTTCCAGCACCACACTCCCAACTCTGATCTCCAGCATCTACAGACCTCACTTTCTCCTAGTCTTAACTCGTCTGCTATGGTCTTGCCTCCCTTCGACTTGTTGCTTTTCTCAGTTGTACAAGCCTCACACTTATCTCTTTTCTCACTATTTCTTTGGCTCCCACCTTCCCGCCCCACTCATTAGTTTAAAGCCCCTCTAGCTACACTACAAATCTTCTCACAAAGATATTGGTCCCCTTCTAATTCAGGTGCAACCCATCCTTCTTATACAGGTTACTTCTACCCTAGAAGAGATTCTCCAATGATCCAAAAATATGAATCCTTTCCCCTGTACCAGCTTCTCAGTCATACATTCATCTGCTCTATCCTCCTATTCCTACTCTCACTTGCACCAAGCACCACGAGTAATCCAGATATTACTATCCTTCTGCCTAATCTCCTACATTCACTCTTTAGAACCTCATCCTTTTCTCTACCTATTTCATTGTTACCAATATGTCCAATGACCTCCTGCTGGTCACTGTCCCCTTTGAGAATATCCAGCACCCACTCCAAGAAATCCTTAAATCTGGCATCAGGAGGCAATACACCATTCTAATGTTCCACTGTAAGCTGCAGAAATGTCTGTCTGTGCTGGATGTAGGTTTGCTCGCTGAGCTGGAAGGTTCATTTTCAGATGTTTCGTCACCCATTCTAGGTAACATCTTCAGTGAGCCTCTGGACAAAGCACTGCTGGTGTTTCCTGCTTTCTATTTATATGTTTGGGTTTCCTAGGATTGGTGATGTCATTTTCTGTGGTGATGTCATTGCATGTGGTGATGTCATTTCCTGTTCTTTTTCTCAGGGGGTGGTAAATGGGGTCCAAGTCAATGGGTTTGTTGATAGAGTTCCGGTTGGAATGCCATGGTTCTAGAAATTTTCGTGCATGTCTCTATTTGGCTTGTCCTAAGATGGATGTTTTGTCCCAGTCGAAGTGGTGTCCTTCCTTATCTGTATGTAAGGATACTAGTGAGAGTTGATCATTTCATTTTGTGGCTACCACAGGAAGTGACATCACCAACCTAAGGAAACCAAACATATAAATAGAAGCAGGAAACACCAGCAGTGCTTCGTCCGGAGGCTCACTGAAGATGTTACCTAGAATGGTGGCAATACGTGTGAAAATAACCCTTCCAGCTCAGCAAGTAAACCTACATCCAAAACCTCAACCTGAACTACAAACTGTCTCAAAACTTGCTGTCTGTGTGTGCCTCTGATTGGAGAATCCCTTTTCAGAACTGATTGCTTCGAACTTGACATACCCCTTATTACCATAGATTTATGTGAATATATCTGTGAATATTTGTCTGCATGCAAAGCTCCCAAGGTTAGGTGTTCCATTGTCTGGGTCACAGCCATTAACTGCTGATACCTGTTGCTTACAACATCCTGGCATCATGTCAGGGGCAATCAACTGCACCATGGCAGAGAGAGAGAGAGGAAAGTGAAAAGGGGAAAGCAGAAAGCGTCTTTAATATGTTGAAAATTCTTAATTTAGGGAGGAAGAGGAGGCTGGTTTTGGTTCTTATTGTCAGGATATCTTGTGATGGGGTCAGGCCATGAAAGCCCTTTATTAAATGGTGACTCCCATCACAGCTCCTTGCTGCTGATAGTGGAGCTCTGCTGTTACAGAATCACAAGGAGGAAGAACATTCAGCTCCTTGGATCAGACTCACTATTCAAGAAGACCACAGCTAATCTGTTTTCTAACTTCACCCACCCAGCTTCCCTCCACATGTGGAGACTTTTAAGGAGCAGTTGTTGTGAGTGATGCACAAATTTGTTCCTCTGAGACAGGCAAGAAGGGGTAAGATTAAGGAGCCTTGGATGATGAGAACAGAGGAGCTTCTCACCAAAAGGAAGAAGGCAGCTTACATAAGGTGGAGGAAACAAGGAGCTAGCACAGCTTTAGAGGATTACAGGCTTACTAGAAAGGAGCTCAGAAATGGACTGAGGAGAGCCAGGAGAGAGCACAAAAAAGGCTTGGCAAGAAGGATCAGAGAGAACCCAAAGGCATTTTACTCATACGTAAGGAATAAGATAATGATCAGGGAGAAGGTTGGGCCCATCAGGGATAGCAGAGGGAACTTGTGCATGGAGTCGGAACAAATAGGGGAAGCCCTAAATGAGTTTTTTGCTTCAGTTTTCACTCAGGAAAGGGACCTTGGTGAATGAGAACTTTGAGGAGCTGGGATACAGATCGAGATTGATGAAGTTGATGTGCTGGAAATTTTGGCAAACATTAAGATTGATAAGTCCCCAGGGACAGACCAGATTTATCCTAGGCTGCTCCGGGAAGCGAGAAATGAAGTTGCTAAGCTGCTGGTGAAGATCTTTGCCTCCTCACTCTCCACGGAAGTCGTACCAGAAGATTGGAGGGAGGCGAATGTCGTTCCTCTTTTCAAGAAAGGGAATAGGGAAATCCCAGGCAATTACAAACCAATCAGTCTTACTTCTGCGGTCAGCAAAGTTTTGGAAAGAATTCTGAGGGATAGGATTGATGACTATTTGGAAAAGCATTGTGTGATTAAAGGCAGTCAGCATGGCTTTGTGAGGGGCAGGTCATACCTCACAAATCTTATTGAGTTCTTTGAGGAGGTGACGAGACAGGTTGACAAAGGTCGAGCAGTGGATGTGGTGTATATGGACTTCAGCAAGACATTTAATAAGGTTCCCCATGGTAGGCTCATTCATAAAGTCAGGAGGAGGAGGTTAAGGGGTGGTTTAGTAAATTTTCCAATGACACAAAGGTTGGAGGTGTTGTCAATAGTATTGAGGGCTACTGCAGGCTGCAGTGCGACATAGACAGGATGCAGAGCTGGGCTGAGAAATGGCAGATGGAGTTTGATCTGGATAAATGCGAAGAGATGCATTTTGGAAGGTCGAACTTGAATGCTGAATATAGGATTAAAGACAGGATTCTAGGCAGTGTGGAGGAACAGAGGGATCTTGGTGTTCAAGTGCATAGATTCCTCAAAGTTGCCACCCAAGTGAATAGGGTTGTTAAGGAGGCATATGGTGTTGGGGGATCGAGTTTAAGAGCCATGAAGTTTTGCTGCAGCTCTACAAGTCCTTGGTGAGACCACACTTGGAATATTGCGTCCAGTTCTGGTCGCCCTATTATAAGGAAGATATGGAGGCTTTGGAGAGGGTGCAAAGAAGGTTTACCAGGATGCTGCCTAGACTGGAGGGCTTGTCTTACGAAGAGAGATTGACTAAGCTTGGAATTTTCTCTCTGGAGAGAAGGAGGAAGAGAGGTGATCTGATCGAGGTGTACAAGATAATGAGAGGCAGGACTGAGTCAATAACTAGAGACATTTCCCCAGGACAGGATTGACTGCCACAAGGGGCCACAGTTTTGAGGTATTAGGAGGAAAGTATAGAGGAGATGTCAAAGGTAGGTTCTATAAGCAGAAAGTTGTGAATGCATGGAATGTGTTGCCAGCGGTGGTGATGGAAGCAGAGTCATTGGAGACGGTTAAGTGACTGCTGGACATGCACTTGGACAGCAGTGAATTGAGGGGTGCGTCGGTTTGGTTATTTTATTTTAGATTAGGAATAATCCTCAGCACAACACCATGGGCCGAAGGGCCTGTTCTGTGCTGTACGTTTCTGTGTTTTATGCCTAACTCTTGGCTAGGAAAGATTTATTAATGGTGGATTATGAGAGCACCTACTGGTTTAATGTGCATCTGCCTGTGTTCAAGAAGTGCTTTGGCTGATGGCACAGTTTTAGATAGTATCTCTTGTCCCAGACTCACTTTTTCTTTGGCAACCTCGTGCCCTGATGGTTAATTTGGTGATAAACATCACCTGGTCCTGCAGGGTATTTGCTCCAGAGTTACTGGGTTAAGAACGTACCCAAAACAGGTCTCTGTGTTTCTGTGGAATTTCTTCTCTGCCAGCTGAGATTTTTGTTTCAGCCTATTTCTTTCAATTTCTTTCCAGATAGTCAGCATCTCGAGATTACAGCTGTCAATGAAAGTTCCCAGTTCAGTATCAACATCTGCTAACCTGATATCTCATATGTAGGCATTCTTGTAGTTCAGGTATGGGCAACCAGGAGGTCAGGTCTATACACAATGCAAAGGCCGCTGGCTGTCATTCTTCACAGATATTACTCGTATGGAATCCCCTCACAGAGTCTGACTCACTCTAACAGCCCTCCCTCCCTTTCAGCAGAGCCTCCAAGGAGTTAACTCTGACTCAATTGTAGGTTTTAACACAGGCTCAGTCCTATTTGTTCCTTGCTATGAAGTATGAGGAACATAACTAATCACAGTCCTGTGATAACACTGCTCATGACCAAGGTTTGATTGGGAAAAGCTAACTCTGATCACAGAGGGGTAGAGAGGGGGAAGAAAAGGCAGACAGTGAGAAGAACTGTGCACAAGAGGGAAACCGAGGGATAGAAGAGCAGATAGAAATTGAAGGGAATAGAGAGAGAAGGAATTGAATGAGAAAGATATTGAGAGACAAAAACAGAGAGAGGTGTAGTATCAGAGTGATGGAGCTAGCGAAAGAAAGATAAAGAGAGAGAGAATGAGAAATCAGAGAGGTCACTCTAGTCCACCCTCCTTTCCTGCTCCATCACTGTCTATCTCTCCCTCCCTGTCACCTTACCCTCTCTTCTCTTCCCTTTCTCTCTCACTCTGTCTTGGTCTCTCTTCCCATCTTGCGTCTCTCTCCCTCACTTTTCCTTTTTATCTATCTGCCACCTCTCTCTCTCTTTTCCCCCTCCCTCTTTCGCTCGCTCCAACTCCCAACCCACCCCTCCCTCAGTTCCTCACACCCTTCCTTGTCCCCTCTCTCCCTGGTCCTGCTTCCCCTTTACACACTCTCCTTCCCTCCCTCCCTCTATCATTCCCTCCTCCTGCTCCCCTCCCTCCACCGTTACTCTCCCTCTTCCCTTCCTCCCTGTATCCTCCCGCTCCTCCCTCTATCATTCCCACCTCCCTCCCTGTCTCCAGTGGAAGGAGCTGCTGAGATTCGCTGGGATTTGTGAAGCTGCGGGAGTCGGTGCCTGGGACTCGGATCCCGAGCCCGGAGTCGTTCCGCGGCGCTCTCCGGAGGCTCTGGGCCGGCCATCGGGTGGGTATCAGCGGGAGGACGGACCGATCCGGCCCAGGGGCTCGGCTTGTGCTGGGGACCAGTCCGGCCCGAGCTCTCGGTGCGGCTTCCAGCACCGCCCGGAGCCCGAGGCTGCAGCTCAGCGCCAGCCTTCCCCACTCTCCCAGAGCCCGGGGCAAACACTGTAACCCCCCCCCCCCCCCGGGTCAGGGCAAACACTGTAACCCCCTCCCTCCCCCTGGGTCAGGGTGAACACTGTATCCCCCCCCCCCTCCCCCTGGGTCAGGGTGAACACTGTATCCCCCCCCCCTCCCCCTGGGTCAGGGTGAACACTGTATCCCCCCCCCTCCCCCTGGGTCAGGGTGAACACTGTATCCCCCCCCCTCCCCCTGGGTCAGGGTGAACACTGTATCCCCCCCCTCCCCCTGGGTCAGGGTGAACACTGTATCCCCCCCCCTCCCCCTGGGTCAGGGTGAACACTGTATCCCCCCCCCCCCCCCGGGTCAGGGCAAACACTGTAACCCCCTCTCCCCCCCCCCCCGGGTCAGGGCAAACACTGTATCCCCCCCCCCGGGTCAGGGTGAACACTGTAACCCCCCCCCCCTCCCCCGGGTCAGGGTGAACACTGTAACCCCCCCCCTCCCCCTGGGTCAGGGCAAACACTGTAACCCCCTCCCCCCCCCCGGGTCAGGGTGAACACTGTATCCCCCCCCCAGGTCAGGGCAAACACTGTAACCCCCCCCCTCCCCCTGGGTCAGGGTGAACACTGTAACCCCCTCCCTCCCCCTGGGTCAGGGTGAACACTGTAACCCCCTCCCTCCCCCGGGTCAGGGTGAACACTGTAACCCCCCCCCCTCCCCCTGGGTCAGGGTGAACACTGTAACCCCCTCCCTCCCCCGGGTCAGGGTGAACACTGTAACCCCCCCCCCCCTCCCCCTGGGTCAGGGTGAACACTGTATCCCCCCCCCTCCCCCTGGGTCAGGGTGAACACTGTATCCCCCCCCCTCCCCCTGGGTCAGGGCAAACACTGTAACCCCCTCCCCCCCCCCGGGTCAGGGCAAACACTGTAACCCCCTCTCCCCCCCCCCGGGTCAGGGCAAACACTGTAACCCCCTCCCCCCCCCCGGGTCAGGGCAAACACTGTAACCCCCCCCCCCCCCCCGGGTCAGGGTGAACACTGTAACCCCCTCCCTCCCCCCCCCCCCCCCCCCGGGTCAGGGCAAACACTGTAACCCCCCCCCCCGGGTCAGGGCAAACACTGTAACCACCTCCCCCCCCTCCCTTCCCCCTCGGGTCAGGGTGAACACTGTATCCCCCCTCCCTTCCCCCTCGGGTCAGGGTGAACATCATATTCCCCACCTTCCCCCACTCCCTGGGTCAGAGTGGACATCGTAACCCCTCAGGTCAGAGTGGACATCGTAACCCCCCTGGGTCAGAGTGGACATCGTAACCCCTCAGGTCAGAGTGGACATCGTAACCCCTCAGGTCAGAGTGGACATCGTAACCCCCGGGTCAGAGTGGACATCGTAACCCCTCAGGTCAGAGTGGACATCGTAACCCCCGGGTCAGAGTGGACATCGTAACCCCTCCGGGTCAGAGTGGACATCATAATCCCTCAGATCAGAGTGGACATCGTAACCCCCCTGGGTCAGAGTGGACATCGTAACCCCCCTGGGTCAGAGTGGACATCGTAACCCCTCAGGTTAGAGTGGACATCATAATCCCTCAGGTCAGAGTGGACATCGTAACCCCCCCCTGGGTCAGAGTGGACATCGTAACCCCTCAGGTCAGAGTGGACATCGTAACCCCCTCAGGTCAGAGTGGACGTCGTAATCCCTCAGGTCAGAGTGGACATCGTAACCCCCCGGGTCAGAGTGGACATCATAATCCCTCAGGTCAGAGTGGACATTGCATCTTCTGGGGAACAGAGTGAATATCCTGCATCTGCAGTAATTTACTCCTAGATCGTGTCCCCCTGGACTCAGAGTGGACGTTATATAGACCAACACTGACTCCCTCAGCTGGCACTGTTCCCTTGCCTATCAGTGATTCTGGTATTGCTTACCTATCCTGTGTTGACACATCAATCTTCTGTGCGTCCACTCACATGTCTGTCAGAGGTGACAGCGATTCACCCAGCACTAACTGATATCAATCTTCTGAGACCAATTGGCAGTGAGTCCCTTAACAACAATTTGCATGCCAAGGTTTGTCTGGCAAGAGAGTAGACACGATCTCACCTGAAACTGGTTGGCATCAGAACGATGCCCAGGAACCGTGCGTTTTCAGAGCCAGAGTACTCAGCAGAATGTTCGGTCAGCCTGCCCTCTGACCCTGAGCAGGGTGTGGAACGGAGCCGAGAGGTGACAGTCAGGAGTTCAGGATGTTGTCTCTGCCTCCCCCGTTTCATGAGACTGACCTTTGTCCCCGATTCCCTGGAGAACCTGTACCAGACATACTTCCGTCGTCAGCGACATGATACTCTCCTGGTGTTGGTGGTCTTTGCTGCACTATTTGACTGTTATGTCATCATCACATGTGCCGTGCTGTACTCCAGTGACAAGTTGGCCTCTCTCCTGGTGGCTGGAATTGGATTGGCTGTCCATCTCCTCCTCTTCATCTTGTGTAGGTTTGGACTTGTCCCAGATAAAATTTCCCAGAAGGTCATTCCATACAGCCTCTGGGTCCTCATTGCTGCTCAGATCTTCTCCTACCTGGGCCTGAACTTCTCCCATGCTCATGAGGCCAGTGACACGGTGGGCTGGCAAGCTTTCTTCACCTTCTCCTTCTTCATCACCCTCCCACTGCAGCTGACACCCATTGTCCTCATCACCAGCACCACATGTGGGGTTCACACGCTTGTCCTGGGGGTCACCATCGCCCAGCAACAACAGGAACAAATCAACAGTGCAGCCCTGGTGCAGCAGGTACAGGGACGGTCATTTCTGTGCAATCTCAGGGGTGCACTGAACAACTTCAGGCCAGAGAGAAATAGGACTTGTGGAATTCTTTATTGGGAGCAACTTGAAATGAGAGTTTGCAATGGGGCCAAACGCAGCCGAAGGTGGAGTGAAAGGAACTGAGGGACATGGGAAAGAAGTACTGGTCAAGTTAGGGGACATGGGATGAAAGATGGATTAGTGAAATTGGGGAATATGGGATGGGGGTTTGGGGGATAAGGAGAGGGGATGAGATCGGGCATATCGGGAGTGGATGAGTTGGATATGGGAAAGGAGGGTGCGAAATGGAGGGGATCGGTTGAGGGATTTAGAGGAAGATGAGTAGAGGGAAACGGTGAGGAGGTGCTGTGGGGTCTATGATTAGAGTTGGATAAAGATGGGGTGGGACTTTAGATATCGAGTACATGGGGAGGGGTTTGTGGATATGGGGAGGGGTTTGTGGATATGGGGAGAGGTTTGTGGATATGGGGAGGGGTTTGTGGATATGGGGAGGGGTTTGTGGATATGGGGAGGGGTGAGTTAGAGGATTTTAGGTGGGTTGGGAGGGGGTGAGTTGGGCGAATGAATAACGTCGGTTTGAGAAGCTGTGAAAGGACTGAATTGGTTGCTTATATTTCTGAGTACTGTGTCAGATATGGACCATAATAATGTGAACATCGCTAAAATTAATAATTACACTTGAATCAATGCAGGGAGCGTACTTCTGTGTTAAAATTGCTGATGTAACTCAGCAACTCTGGCAGCACCTATGAAGGGTCACTGGATTCAGAATGCTAACTCTGTTTTTCTCTCCACAGTTGCTGCCAGACTTACTGAGTTTCTCCAGCAATTTCTGTTTTTGTCTCACATTTTCAGCATGTGGTGTTCTTTATTTTACTAGTATTGAGGCAATTTCACTGTGAGGCTGATGTGTGTGACTTGTGCAGTTAAGCTTTGCTAGGGAAAAACAATCATTTCAAAATGCATATTCTCAGACCTGATGCTGTTCAGAGACAATTCCTGAGGAAAGGCCAAGGCTTCATTCTAGGCCTGTGCTGATCTCACCTGTGTCAGTGAGCCCCACAACAACATGTAATTAAACTTTAAAGTTATAAATTCTCCCAATTACTTCACAGGATTGATACCTGGTTAAATATTTTGCTTCACTCCAAACTCTCTGAATGTTGTCATCTTCCAAAATCACATTCTGTCTTTCCCAGAATACCATGTTTGATCTGACCGAACTTGTTTCTTCTGCTGCCACAATATCAAAACAGATGTTAGCGAAGTCACTGCTTCCCTCCCTACATGTATGACTGTGGTAAACCACCCACCCTCGTCCTCTTCAACCTGTCTACAGCATTCAATACAGTTGACCAGACCATCCTCCTCCTATACCTCTTCACTGTCATCTGGTACGTGGGATTGATCTCACTTTCTTATGCATTCAATTATGGATGAGCATGACACCCTCTTCCCACGAATGAATAAAGAATCACAGTCAGAGAAGCAGTGACAACAGCTTCTCTAATTGTTCCCACGTCGTTGTCTCCAATGACCCTATAGGTTCACTACCCTCTGAGTGAAATAAGTTTTTGAGTTTGGTAAATGTTCACGCTGTTTCTGTCTCCACAGATATTGCCAGACCTGTTGAGTTTCTCCAGCATCTTTGTGTTTATTTCCAACATTCTATTTGTCTTCCATAATATTGACTAAGCATATAACACAGGTTTTTTTGAGCTTTATGCACAAGATGTCCCAAGTCTCCCAGTTCCTGCAGCTTTCTGCTTTCTTTCCCCATTTCAATAATATTCATCTCCACTGTTCTTCCTACTAAAGTGCATAATCTCACATCTCCCACAATCTATTGTTGTAACATGGAGATAAACAGCCAATTCAAACCAACGTCCCTATTCACAGTAGTAGAATTAAGACCTTGAAAGACCTCAACATTGACCTGGTGGTTTCTAACCAGACATTTTGAATAAACCTTACCAGTCTTTGAGAATAATCGATTCTACATTCCAGGTTTGTAGCTTAAACAAGACTTAACTATTTATTAATAAAATAGCAACTTGAGCAGAGGAAAGTTAAAGAAAGTAGTATAATTGATGTGTATGATTTAAACCCAATGAGCTTTGTTTTCAGCCCCATTCACACAACAGGCAGACAGACAAATAAACACAGTTAAGGGACAGATAAAAGAAAATAACAAAAACTGGCCTAGATTACTGAAGTGGTTTTCATGATGCATTGTTCCACAGGTGTAAATGATTGTTTCTTGATTGATTTTCTGAAGATGTTGATCGGGACCATCTTTTCAGTAATACTTATAACTTAGTTTCTATTTTCCAAACTTCCAGGATCTAGCTGATACAGGGAAATTAGGCAAGGAAACAATCTTCATACTGTAGTGTCAAATCCTTCTGTCATAAAGACAGTCCAAAAACCAGTACAAACTCTTCAGTTCCTCTCTCTGTTTGACCTTTATGTTCTCTCCCAGACTTCTTGTCACCAAATCTCATTAACCATATTGGAGGGATATGATAACATTGGAGAAGGTGCAGAGGAGGTTAATCAGGATGTTGGATTAGTGGTGCTGGAAGAGCACAGCAGTTCAGGCAGCATCCAACGAGCAGCGAAATCGACGTTTCGGGCAAAAGCCCTTCATCAGGAATAAAGGCAGTGAGCCTGAAGCGTGGAGAGATAAGCTAGAGGAGGGTGGGGGTGGGGAGAGAGTAGCATAGAGTACAATGGGTGAGTGGGGGAGGGGATGAAGGTGATAGGTCAAGGAGGAGAGGGTGGGGTGGATAGGTGGAAAAGAAGATAGGCAGGTCGGACAAGTCCGGACAAGTCAAGGAGACAGTTACTGAGCTGGAAGTTTGAAACTAGGATGAGGTGGGGGAAGGGGAAATGAGGAAGCTGTTGAAGTCCACATTGATGCCCTGGGGTTGAAGTGTTCCGAGGTGGAAGATGAGGCGTTCTTCCTCCAGGCGTCTGGTGGTGAGGGAGCGGCGGTGAAGGAGGCCCAGGACCTCCATGTCCTCGGCAGAGTGGGAGGGGGAGTTGAAATGTTGGGCCACGGGGCGGTTTGGTTGATTGGTGCGGGTGTCTCGGAGATGTTCCCTAAAGCGCTCTGCTTGGAGGCGCCCAGTCTCCCCAATGTAGAGGAGGCCACATCGGGAGCAACGGATACAATAAATGATATTAGTGGATGTGCAGGTGAAACTTTGGATGTGGAAGGCTCATTTAGGGCCTTGGATAGAGGTGAGGGAGGAGGTGTGGGCACAGGTTTTACAGTTCCTGCGGTGGCAGGGGAAAGTGCCAGAATGGGAGGGTGGGTCATAGGGGGGTGTGGACCTGACCAGGTAGTCACGGAGGGAACGGTAATCAGGATGTTATCTGGGCTGGAAAGTTTCAGTTCTGAACAGACTGGGGTTGTTTTCCTTCGAGCAGCGGAGATTGAGAGGGGACGTGTGAGATGTATAACATTATGATGGACAGAGATAGGGTAGGCAGGAAGAAATTTCTTCCCTTTACGGAGGGATCAATGACCGAGGGCATAGATTTAAGGTAAGGGTAAAAGGTTAAGAAGAGACATGAAGAAAAGCTTTAGCCCAGAAGGTGGCAGGAATCTAGAACTCACTGCCTGTAAAGGTGGTACAGGCAGAAACCGTCATTACATTTCAGAAGAATTTAGATATGCACTTGTGATGCGAAGACATATGAGGCTATGGGCCAATTACTGCAAAATGGAATTAGAGCACTTCAGTGGTTGTTTTTGACTAGTTTGGACATAATGATCCAAAGGGCCTTTTTCTGTGTTATAGATCTCTCTGACTCAATGCAATATGTTATTATCAAAAGCTTTGCCCCCATCTACACCTGGCCACCTCTGAAAATTCAGTCATGTTATCAGACATTACCTCCCCTTAACCAAACCATGCTGATTGTTCTTCCTTAGCCCTGTCTCTCCAAGAACAGATTAATTGTATCCCTCAGAATTGCTTCCAGCAGTTTCCCCACCATCAAGGGGAGATTGCCTGGCATGATTTTCTCTTCATGAAGCCACACTGATTCTGCTTGATTTTACTACTTATCTCAACATTCCCTGCTAATATATCCTTCCCCAATAACAGATGTTATGCTAATTGGCCTTTTGGCTTTTTTTGTCTCCCTTTGACTTATACCAGGCATGAGGAGTTTGTCTTATGAAGAGAGATTGACCAGTGAGGCCTTAACTTTCTGGAATGTAGAAGAATGGAAGGAGATATAACTGAGGGATATAAAATGCTAAAGCGGAATGACAAAGTAAACACACAGAGGATGTTTCCTCAAGTGAGGCAATTAGAATGGGAGGTCATAGCTTTAGGATAAGTGCGAGTACATTTAAAACAGAGATGACGATAGAATGCAGGGAAATAGATGGTGACATCTTGAAAAATGTCCAGATTACAGAGGAGGAAGTGCTGGATGTCTTGAAACACATAAAAGTGGATAAATCCCCAGGACTTGACCAGATCTATCCTAGAACTCTGTGGGAAGTGATTGCTGGGCCTCTTGCTGAGATAGAGCTGAAAATGTGTTGCTGGAAAAGCGCAGAGGTCAGGCAGCATCCAAGGAACAGGAGAATCGACGTTTTGGGCATGAGCCCTTCTTCAGGAATGAGGAAGGTGTGTCCAGCAGGCTAAGATAAAAGGTAGGGAGGAGGGACTTGGGGGAGGGGGCGTTGGAAATGAGATAGGTAGAAGGAGGTAAAGGTGAGGGTGATAGGCCAGAGTGGGGGTGGGGGTGGAGAGGTCAGGAAGAGGATTGCAGGTTAGGTAGGTGGTGCTGAGTTCGAGGGTTGGGACTGAGACAAGGTGGGATAGGGGAAATGAGGAAACTGGAGAAATCTGAGTTCATCCCTTGTGGTTGGAGGGTTCCTAGGCGGAAGATGAGGTGCTCTTCCTCCAACTGTCGTGTTGCTATGGTCTGGCGATGGAGGAGTCCAAGGACCTGCATGTCCTTGGTGGAGTGGGAGGGGGAGTTGAAGTGTTGAGCCACGGGGTGGTTGGGTTGGTTGGTCCGGGTGTCCCAGAGGTGTTCTCTGAAACGTTCCGCAAGTAGGCGGCCTGTCTCCCCAATATAGAGGAGGCCACATCAGGTGCAGCAGATGCAGTAAATGATGTGTGTGGAGGTGCAGGTGAATTTGTGGCGGATATGGAAGGATCCCTTGGGGCCTTGGAGGGAGGTAAGGGGGGAGGTGTGGGCGCAAGTTTTGCATTTCTTGCAGTTGCAGGGGAAGGTGCCGGGAGTGGAGGTTGGGTTGGTGGGGGGTGTGGACCTGACGAGGGAGTCACGGAGGGAGGTGGTCTTTTTGGAACGCTGATAGGGGAGGGGAGGGAAATATATCCCTGGTGGTGGGGTCCATTTGGAGGTGGTGGAAATGACGACGGATGATATGATGTATATGGAGGTTGGTGGGGTGGTAGGTGAGGACCAGTGGGGTTCTGTCCTGGTGGCGATTAGAGGGGCGGGGCTCAAGAGCGGAGGAACGGGAAGTGGAAGAGATGTGGTGAGAGTATCGTCGATCACGTCTGGGGGGGAAATTGCAGTCTTTGAAGAAGGAGGCCATCTGGGTTGTACGGTATTGGAACTGGTCCTCCTGGGAGCAGATGCGGCGGAGACGAAGGAATTGGGAATATGGGATGGCGTTTTTACAGGGGGCAGGGTGGGAGGAGGTGTAGTCTCGGTAGCTGTGGGAGTCTGTCGGTTTATAGTAAATGTCTGTGTTGATTCGGTCGCCCGAGATAGAAATGGAGAGGTCTTGGAAGGGGAGGGAGGAGTCTGAGACGGTCCAGGTAAATTTGAGGTCGGGATGGAAGGTGTTGGTAAAGTGGATGAACTGTTCAACCTCCTCGTGGGAGCATGAGGCAGCACCGATACCGTCATCAATGTAGTGGAGGAAAAGGTTCTCTTGCTGAGATGTTTGTATCATCGATAGTCACAGGTGAGGTGCCAGAAGACTGGAGGTTGGCTAACGTGGTGCCACTGTTTAAGAAGGGTGGTAAGGACAAGCCAGGAATAGACCTGACCTCGGTGGTGGGCAAGTTGATTGGAGGGAATCCTGAGGGACAGGATATACATGTATTTGGAAAGGCAAGGACTGATTAGGGATCGTCAACATGACTTTGTGCGTGGGAAATCATGTCTCACAAACTTGATTGAGTTTTTTGAAGAAGTAACAAAGAGGATTGATGAGGGCAGAGCAGTAGATGTGACCTATATGGACTTTAGTAAGGCATTAAAACAAGGTTCCCCATGGGAGACTGATTAGCAAGGTTAGATCTCATGGAACACAGGGAGAACTAGCCATTTGGATACAGAACTGGCTCAAAGGTAGAAGACAGAGGGTGGTGGTGGAGGGTTTTTCAGACTGGAGGCCTGTGACCAGTGGAGTGCCACAAGGATCGGTGCTGGGCTCTCTACTTTTTGTCATTTACATAAATGATTTGGATGCGAGCAGAAGAGGTTTAGTTAGTTTGCAGATGACACCAAAATTGGAGGTGTAGTGGACAGCGAAGAGAGTTACCTCAGATTACAACAGGATCTGGACCAGATGGGCCAATGGGCTGAGAAGCGGCAGATGGTGTTTAATTTAGATAAATGTGAGTTGCTGCATTTTGGGAAAGCAAATCTTAGCAGGATTTATACACTTAATGGTAAGGTCCTAGGGGGTGTTGCTGGACAAAGAGACCTTGGAATACAGGTTCATAGCTCCTTGAAAGTAGAGTCGCAGGTAGATAGGATAGTGAAGAAGGTGTTTGGTATGCTTTCCTTTATTGGTCAGAGCATTGAGTACAGGAGTTGGGAGGTCATGTTGCAGCTGTACAGGACGTTGGTTAGGCAACTGTTGGAATATTGGTCTCCTTCATATCAGAAGGATGTTGTGAAACTTGAAAGGGTTCAGAAAAGATTTATAAGGATGTTGCCAGGGTTGGAGGATTTGAGCTATAGGGAGAGGTTGAACAGACTGGGGCTGTTTTCCCTGGAGCGTCGGAGGCTGAGGGGTGACCTTATAAAATCATGAAGGGCATGGATAGGGTAAATAGATAAGGGTGGAGGAGTCCAGAACTAGAGGGCATAGGTTTAGGGTGAGAGGAGAAAGATATAAAAGGAACCTAATGGGCAGCCTTTTCACACAGAGGGTGGTACGTGTATGGAATGAGCTGCCAGAGGATGTGGTGGAGGCTGGTACAATTGCAGCATTTGGATGAGTATGTGAATAGGAAGGGTTTGGAGGGATACGGACCAGGTTTTTTTTTATTTCAAAAATATACTTTATTCATAAAATAATTTGATGGTGTGTACAGTTGGTCATGCCATACATATGTAAACATTTACATACAGAGATCAGAATTTATCATTTTTATATACAGGTCTATACGTTTATCAATCATATGTCCATATATTTAGCTGAGGCATCACCAGAGCCCAAATGACTGCGTGGGCCCCCTGTTCTTCTTAGGCAGGCAGATGGTATACGGTGGTCTTTCCCCACCGCGCCTTGGCGGCAGCTGCCCCAAGCTTCACCGCGTCCCTCAACACGTAGTCCTGGACCTTGGAATGTGCCAGTCTGTAACATTCAGTTGGGGTCAACTCCTTCAGCTGGAAGGTCAACAGGTTTCGGACCGCCCAGAGAGCGTCCTTCACTGAGTTGATGATCCTCCAGGCACAGTTGATGTTTGTCTCGGTGTGCGTCCCAGGGAACAGACCGTAGAGCATGGAGTCCCACGTCACGGCGCTGCTCGGGACGAACCTCGACAAGCACCACTGCATTCCTCTCCAGACTTCTTCTACATAGGCACATTCCAGAAGGAGGTGTGTGACAGTCTCGTTTCCCCCACCCCGCCACTCTGAGGGCAGCGTACAGTGCGGCCGAGAGTCCGGGCAGTTTGGAGGGATACGGACCAGGTCCTGCAGATGGGACTGGATTGGGTTGGGATATCTGGTTGATGTAGATGGGTTGGACTGCAGGGTCTGTTTCCATGCTGTACATCTCTATGACTGTGACTCTATGTGGAGAAATTACTTCTTCCAAAGGGGCATGAACCTGTGGAGTTCAGTTCACACGACTGCAGATGAATTCTGCAATACTGCGTACATTTAAGGATGAGATAGTCAAGTTTTTAATTGGAGACACGTTGCAGGATTATGCAGAATGAGCAAGAAAGTGGAGTTAAGGCCGAGATAAGATCAACTAGGAGAAAGTGAGGACTGCAGATGCTGGAGATCAGAGCTGAAAAATGTGTTGCTGGAAAAGCGCAGCAGATCAGGCAGCATCCAAGGAGCAGGAGAATCGATGTTTCGGGCATGAGCACTTCTTCAGGAAAGATCCGAGATGAGATCAGCCATGATTGGTTAGCTTTGCATATTACGGAAGGAGAGATCACATCCAGAGTGTAACACAGCTTGAGTGAATATGTAATTTGGGGATTTTGGTGCAGTGGGGAAGGTGTGCGTTTTGCTTACTTTATTGGTTCATAGTTTGTAAGTATATCTTAAAATAAGATAAATTGAAGTCCAGTGTCGGGATTCTAGCACAAAAGAAAGATTGACATCGCAGGAAAACGGCAAATGCATTGGTTGGTAATAACTGCTAATTTGAATACTTGTTATAAATTACTTAAAGTTTGAAGGTGAAGAGGAGAAAGATTTACAGATTACAAACTAAAAGGCCAGTAGGAAATGTTCAAGAAAACAAATTAAGAAAGAAGAAAATAAAACATACATTCAGGGCCAGGCAATATGTTGTTCCTGCATGATGTGGAAGCTAGTGGACCTCACTGTGGTTCATAGTGACCACATCATTGTTTGAGGAACTCTGCCTCAGAGTTAATGACCTGGAGTCTGAGCTTCCAACACTGCAACACATCAAGGTGGGGCAGAGTTACCTGGAGTGTATGTTTCTGGAGACAGTCACACTCCTCAGATTAACTCCTTCAAATGTTGTCATTGACAGGGTGAGACTATAAATGAGGCAGATAGAGGGATCCAGGAGGTATTGCTTGAGCTTGTCTAACAGGTTTATGACTCTTGCTCCCTGTGTGGGTGAGAGAGGGGGCTATAGGGGAGGATGAACAAACTGAAGATAGCACCCTGTTACAGGGAGCCACAGGGCTCAAGAGGGGGGAATTGGGGAAAGCGTTGTCAGGGGAATAGTCTCTCTTCTCTGTGGACAGGATTGACATTCCCAAAGCTGTGTCACCTGCCTGGTGCCTGGATTCAGGATAACTCATCTGGGCTGCGGAAGGAACTTGGTTTGGGAGGGGAAAGGTCCAGTTGTCAAGGTCCACGTGGGTACCAATGATATCAGTCGAAAAAGGAAAGAGGTTCTGATCAGGGAATATGAGCAACTAGGGGCTAAGTTAAAATGCAGAACCAAAAAGGTTATAATCTCTGGATTGCTACCTCAGCCACAAGCCAATTGGCACAGGGTCAACAAGACTAAAGACGAATGCATGTGGTTCAAGGATTGATATGGGAGAAACAGGTTCAAATTCATGGGTTATTGGCACCAGTACTGGGGGAGGAGAGAGCTGTTCCAGTGGGATGGGCTCCACCTGAATCATGCTGGGACCAGACTGCAAGCATGTGGATAGGGCTTTAAACAAAAGATTTGGGTGAAGGGGGTTTAGGCAGGGGGTATGTAACTCCAGTTATATGGAAAATTTTGGAAAAGGTTAGGGTAGAGGACTCGAGAGCTTATTGGAATTTTTAGAACAAGTCATAGGAAAGAGAGTATGGAAATGGTAAGGAATCTAACTTCAGGCACAGCAGATAAGGAGACAACTGTGAGAAGGGGGACAGTCAACTCAGGACTGAGGGTGTTGTATTTAAATGTGTTTGTATCCGAAACAAGGTAAATGAGCTGATAGCACAGATTGCAGTTGGAGGGTATAGTGTTGTGGGTATCACAGAGATATGGCTGCAAGATCAGGGCTGAGAATTAAATATTCCAGGATACAAATCTGATTGAAAGGACAGGTAGATGGACAGAGGAGATAAATTAAATTGGTAGCAAGAAGTGATATAGAGTCAGAAAGTGTAGAACCTGTGTGGGTAGAGTTGAGGAAAAACAATGATGGGAGCTGTGTACAGGAAATAAATCAGGAGATAGAAAAGGCAGGTAAGAACGGCACTATTATAATAATCATGGGGGACTTCGATGTGCAGATGGACTGAGAAAATCAAATTGGTAGAGATCCCAAGGAAAGGAATCCATGGAATGTCTACAAGATAGTTTTTTTTGGATTTTGACATATTTGTACTGAAGGAACATCAATCTATTTCCATGTCAGGATAATGGGTGGCTTGGAGGGGAACTTTCAGGGGGTGTTGTTTCCATATATATGCAGCCCTTACCCTTCTAGACAGAAGTGTTTGTGGATTTAGAGGATTTTTGGTGAATGTTTGCAGTGTATTTTGTGGTACACGCTGCTGTTACTGAGCAATGGAGTTGGAGGGAGTGGATGTTCATGGAAGTGGTACTAATCAAGTGGACTGTTTTGTCCTGGATGGGGCAGGAACCAGAGCAAGAGGTCAGCAAGTAAAATGACTCAGCGACTAAAGCCAGTAAGACTCCAAGGAAGAATAGACATGGGGAGGTTACGGAACATGGTGGGACTGATGGTCTGAACTGTATTTTATTAATGTGAGGTGTATAACAGGTAAGGCAGATGAACTTAGAACGTGGATGAATACACACAACTATGATGTTTAGCAGAGTCTAGTTGAGAGGGACAACACTGACAACTTAATGTTCCCAAGATTTAGATGGGATGTAGAAGAGGTGGAGGAGTTGTGTTACTGAGAAGGGAGAATCTCTCAGCTGTGCTGAGGGAGGATGCCCTGAAGGACTCATCCAGCGAGGCCACTTGAATAGAGCTCAGGAATAGGAAGGAGACAGTCACTTTCATGGATTGTACTGTAGGGTGATAGAGGAACAGATTGTGGAAAAATGTGAAAGACCAGAGTTGTTGTGGTGGTGGGTAATTTAACTTGACCTATATTGACTTGGATTCACTTAGTTTAAAACTGTGTTGCTGGAAAAGCGCAGCAGGTCAGGCAGCATCACAGGAGAAGGAGAGTCGACGTTTCGGGCATAAGCCCTTCTTCAGATGCTGCCTGACCTGCTGCGCTTTTCCAGCAACACATTTTTAAGCTCTGATCCCCAGCATCTGCAGTCCTCACTTTCTCCTAGTTGGATTCACTTAGTGCCAGGAACATGGATGGGGGACAATTTGGTAGGTGTGTCCAGAACAGTGTTTTGAGACTATCTGTAAATATTTCTTAGAAGGCAGAGTTGGAGGGTGTTTTTCTGAGTGGAGATTTATGACCAGTGGTGCCCCGCAGCGGTCAGTACAGGGACCCTTGTTGGATGTAATATAAATAAATAATTTGGAGGAGAATCTCGGTGGCTTGATTAGTAAGTTTGCAGGTGACACAAAGACACTACAGATAGTGAGAAGGATTGTCAGAGGATACAACAGGATATAGATAGACCGGATTCTTGGGCAGAGGCATGGCAGATGGAATTTAACCTGGACAAATGTGAGGCAGATGCATTTGGGAAACTCTAATGCAGGAGGGATGTTTACAGTAAATGGCAGAACTCTTAATATCATCAACATACTGAGAGATTTAGGTAGAATGGCTACAGTTCTCTTGAAAATGGCAACACAAGTGGATAACATGGTCATGTAGGCACATATCATGCTTGCCTTTATCAGTCAGGGCAATGAGTATAAAAATTAGCAAGTCATGTTGCAATTGCATAGAACTTTAATTAGGCCACATTTAGGACGTTATGCACAGTTCTGATCAGCACACTACCAGAAGGATATGGAGGCTTTGGAGAGGGTTTACCAGGATGTTATCTGATTTGGAGGGTATTAGCTATGAGGTGATTGGACAAACTTGGTTTGTTTTCACTTGAACGTTGAATGATAAGGGTCGACCTGATAAAATTCTTTAGAATAACGAGAGGGATGGATAGAATGAATAGTCTGAGTCTTTTTTCCTGGGTAAAAATGTTGATTACTTGGGGACCTAAGTTTAAGGTAAAAGGGAGTAAGCTTGAAGGAGATCGGGAGGACGGTTTTTACACAGAGGGTAGTAGGTTCTTGGAATGCACTGCCAGAGCAGATGGTGGAGGTGGATACAACAGCAACATTAAGAGGCACCTTGATATATACATGATTAGGCAGGGAATAGAGGGATATGGAATACATAGGCACAAAGGGTTTTTAGTTAGAAAGGCATCATGTGCTGGTGCAGGCTTGAAGGGCCGAAGGGCCTGTTCCTGTGCTGTACTGTTCTTTGTTCTTTGGTGTCAAGCTTCTTGAGTGTTTTTGGAGCTGCATCCATCCAGGCAATTAAACATTTGGAAGGCATAGCTATTATCTTTGGTTATCACTCTAAACTTTATTCCGAGTAACTGTTCACAATGTTCCAGTTGTAGCCTTATAAGTGCTTTGTAGAGTTTTAGCAAACTTCTCCCACACGCACCTACTTTTATACTCCATTCTGTTTCAAATAAAGGCCAATATTTTATTCGCCTTCCCTATTACCCGTTAAATTTGGATGCTAGCTTTTTGTGATTCATGGACAAGGAATCCCAAATCCCTGTATTCTATAGGTTTCTGTAGTATTTCTCCATTTAAATAATGTTCGGTTTCCATATTCTTCCTACCAAAGTTTATACCTTCACATTTTCTCTAATTATATTCCATCTGCCAAATTTTTGCCCACTCACTTAATCTGTCTGTATCCCTCTGCAGACTCTCTGTGTTATCCTCAACACTTGTCTTCCTGCCCATTTATGTATCATCTGCAAACTTGGCATT
Source organism: Chiloscyllium punctatum (assembly GCF_047496795.1). Lineage (NCBI taxonomy): Eukaryota > Metazoa > Chordata > Chondrichthyes > Orectolobiformes > Hemiscylliidae > Chiloscyllium > Chiloscyllium punctatum. The sequence continues at coordinate 2,139,063 of NC_092749.1, forward strand.
CATTTGCTTCATCCAAGTCGCTGGGTGCTGCGTCCACTATGTTTCATCATTTATATAAATGATTTGGATGCAAGCATAAGAGGTACAGTTAGTAAGTTTGCGGATGACACCAAAATTGGAGGTGTAGTGGACAGCAAAGAAGGTTACCTCAGATTACAACAGGATCTGGACCAGATGGGCCAATGGGCTGAGAAGTGGCAGATGGAGTTTAATTCAGATAAATGCGAGATGCTGCATTTTGGGAAAGCAAATCTTATCAGAACTTATACACTTAATGGTAATGTCCTAGGAAGTGTTGCTATGCAAAGAGACCTTGGAATGCAGGTTCATAGCTCCTTGAAAGTAGAATCACAGGTAGTCGATAGGATAGTGAAGAAAGCATTTGGTATGCTTTCCTTTATTGGTCAGGGCATTGAGTACAGGAGTTGGGAGATCATGTTGCAGCTGTACAGGACATTGGTTAGGTCACTGTTAGACTATTGCGTACAATTCTGGTCTTCCTATCCGAAAGATGTTGAGAAACATGCAAGGGTTTAGAAAAAATTTACAAGGATGTTGCCAGGGTTGGAAGACTTGAGCTATAGGGAGAGGCTGAACAGGCTGGGGCTGTTTTCCCTGGATTGTTTATTAAATCATGTGGGGCATGGATAGGATAAATAGACAAAGTCTTTTCCCTGGGATAGGGGAGTCCAGAACTAGAGGGCATAGGTTTAGGGTGAGAGGGGAAAGATATAAAAAAGACCTAAGGTGCAACTTTTTTACACAGAGAGTGGTACGTGTATGGAATGAGCTGCCAGAGGATGTGGTGGAGGCTGGTACAATTGCAACATTTAAAAGGCATTTGGATGGGTTTATGAATAGGAAGGGTTTGGAGAGATATAGGCCGGGTGCTGGCAGGTGGGACTAGGTTGGGTTGGGATATCTGGTTGGCATGGGCGAGTTGGACCGAAGGGTCTGTTTCTGTGCTGTACAGTTCTGTGACGCCTGAATGTATATTGTCAGTAATCTTAACTCCAGCACTGATCCTTGTGGCACTCCACTAATTGCAGGTTGTCATCCTGTGTCAACTCTACCAACTCTGGCTTTTATTGGTTAGCCAATCCTCTCTCCACGTGAATATACTACCCCCAACATCTCTTATTAAGTAACTCAACATGTTGTACTTCCAAATGCCTTCCGAAAGTCCAAACATATTACGTTGCTGTTGTTATCCTGCTTGTTACCTCCTCAAAGAATTGAAGTAAATTTGTCGGGCATGATTTTCCCTGCATGAAGCCCAATCTGACTCTGATTGACCATATTATGTATTTTCAAATGCTTTGCTAAAACATCCTTCCAAATAGACTCAATATTCCCAATAATCATGAGTAACTGGTCTGTTGTTACTTGTTTTTTGTCTCCTTCCCTTTTTAGGTAAAGGTGCTAAATTGGCAGTGTTCCTGTCCTCCAGGATTTTTCAGAATCTAAGGATTGCTGGAAGATTACTACACTATCTCTGTAGCTACTTCCCTTAATATTCCAGGATGCATCCCATCAGGTCCAGGGGTCATAGCAGTCTTTAGTTTCTTTAGTTTCCCTCGTACTTGCCTTAAATGTTTGCCATTGTTCTGCAACAAACTTTGCAGCTAAACCGCTTTCTGAATCCACCTCAGCCATTTCTGCCCTCATTCCTTTACAATTAGCCTTATCTAAACTTTCCAACCAAAGTGCCTCCTTCTCAAACCGAATGCTAAATTTTACCATGTTATGATCATGATGTCGTGAAGGATCTTTTATTCTGAAATAGTTTAATTAAACCTGCATCATTACACACTATCAGATCCAAACTAGCCTGGTCCCTGCTTCAATGCGCATTCTCTTCACACACTCAGAAGCTCTTACAGTCAGTTTGTGATGTTTCCCACTAGTTTACTCTTGTACTCTGTTTTCCTCTTGTAACCAATCCTTATGTACTCGATAGCTGTAATCTAAACAGCTCACAGTCTATTATATTTTTGGCCAATTTGTATGCCCCTTCATTCGATCTGATGCTATCCTTAATTACTCTTGTTCACCATGGTTTGGCCATCTTTCCCTTTATTAGAGATGGGCAATAAATGCTGGTCTAACCAGTGATGCCACATCCCATGACAGAATTATAAAATGGAAGCCAACACTTTAATGTGTGCTGTAAGTCACCCGTCAAGAGTGTGGTGCTGGAAAAGCACAGCAGGTCAGGCAGCATCAAAGGAGCAGGAGAATCGACGTTTCGGGCATAAACCCTTCATCAGGCATGAATGGGCTTGTGCCCAAAACATCGAGTCTCTGGCTCCTCGGATGCTGCCTGACCTGCTGTGCTTTTCCAGCACCACACTCTTGACTCTGATCTTTAGCATCTGCAATCCTCATTTTCTCCCTGTAACTCATCTGTTTTCCTTCTGGAATCAAGTGGAAATCAAGTGACTTTAGAGAACCAGCTAAGCAAAGCTTTCTAAAAGTAAGAGTTAGGTTTCTTTGCCTTATGACTGAAAACATCTTAGCTTCAAAGGGGCTAGACAGCACGTGTCCCAGTGGTGGCTCAGCAATCTTCTGGAGACTTGGAGTTCAGTTCTACAAACCCAGGCCAGTGTGGGAAGATATCCCTGAACTGTAAAGCCCTGTCTTGAATTCCTGTTCTCAGTAGAAGTGCCTGGGAATCTGATAGTGTTTTGAAATACCAATATTTCTGCCTCCCTGGTAAAACATGAAAAGGTGGATTGTGGAATCCGAACTAGACATCTATCAACAATCTATAGCTATCAGCAATTCAGTGTAATTTGTAGAAAATTCAGTGCACATGCAAAGTCATCACATCTTATTCTTTGTTTCTGGACTCTTAGACCCCCTTTCTTCCCCTTTGTCTTATTTTTAAAAACCTTCATCTTTGCAAAATATAGTCTTTCTCTCTTGTGTTCTGTGTGTGGGGGGCAAAATCATACTAAAGAGCTCTGGTTGTACCATGTATCTTCAGAGTAAGTCTTTTTTTTAAAGTAAACAGATTAGTTTGAGTTTATTAAAGAATATACTTTTATTTGGGATAGTAATATGAAAAGAAGAAATTGGTCACTTTGGTAATTGAATCAGCACAGTCAACTATCAACATCCTTGGGGTTACCATTGAATCTAAATTGGATTATCCATAAATACAATGGCTACAGGAACAGGTCAGAGGCTAAGAATCTGTAATGAGTAATTGACCACCTGACTTCCCAAACGCTTCCACCATCTAGAAGGTGCGAGTCAGGACTGATGGAATACTCTCCACTTGCTTGGATGAGTGCGGCACGGTGGCACAGTGGTTAGCCTTGTTGCCTCACAGCACCAGAGACCCGGGTTCAATTCCCACCTCAGGCAACTGTTTGTGTGGGGTTGGTACATTCTCCCCATGTCTGCATGGGTTTCCTCCCACCGTCCAAAAATGTGCAGGTTAGGTGAATTGGCCATGCTCATTTGCCTGTCAGGAATGAGTATGGATGGGTTGCTCTTCGGAGGGTCGGTGTGGACTTGTTGGGCTGAAGGGCATGTTTCCACACTGTAAGTAATCTAATCTATTCTAATCAAACAATCAAGAAGCTCAACACTATTGACGACAAAGCAGCCCACCTGATTGGCACCACATTCACAGGTATCGGTCACCAATGTTCAGTAGCAGCAGTGTGTACCATCTACAAGATGCAATGGAGAAATTAATCAAAAATACTAAGAGAGCACCTCATAGAGTCATAGAGATGTACAGCATGGAAACAGACCCTTCGGTCCAACCCGTCCATGCCGACTAGATATCCCAACCCAATCTCGTCCCACCTGCCAGCACCCGGTCCATGTCCCTCCAAACCCTTCCCATTCATATACCCATCCAAATGCCTCTTAAATGTTGCAATTGTACCAGCCTCCACCACATCCTCTGGCAGCTCATTCCATACACGTACCACCCTCTGCGTGAAAAGGTTGACCCTTCGGTATCTTTTATATCTTTCCCCTCTCACCCTAAACCTATACCCTCTAGTTCTGGACTCCCCCAACCGAAGGAAAAGACTTTGTCTATTTACCCTATTCATGCACCTCATAATTTTGTAAACCTCCATAAGGTCACCCCTCAGCCTTCGACGCTCCAGGGAAAACAGCCCCAGCCTGTTCAGCCTCTCCCTATAGCTCAAATCCTCTAACCCTGACAACATCCTTGTAAATCTTTTCTGAACCCTTTCAAGTTCCTCAACATCTTTCCGATAGGAGGGAGACCAGAATTGCATGCAATATTCCAACAGTCGCCTAACCAATGTCCTGTACAGCCGCAACATGACCTCCCAACTCCTGTACTCAATACTCTGACCAATAAAGGAAAGCATACCAAATGCCTTCTTCCACTATCTTATCTACCTGTGACTCCACTTTCAAGGAGCTATGAACCTGCACTCCAAGGTCTCTTTGTTCAGCAACACTCCCTAGGACCTTACCATTAAGTGTATACGTCCTGCTAAGATTTGCTTTCCCAAAATGCAGCACCTCGCATTTATCTGAATTAAACTCCATCTGCCACTTCTCAGCCCATTGGCCCATCTGGTCAAGATCCTGTTGTAATCTGAGGTAACCTTCTTCACTGTCCACTACACCTCCAATTTTGGTGTCATCTGCAAACTTACTAACTGTACCTCTTATGCTCGCATCCAAATCATTTATGTAAATGACAAAAAGTAGCGGACCCAGCACCGATCCTTGTGGCACTCCACTGGTCACAGCCTCCAGTCTGAAAAACAACCCTCCATCACCATCCTCTGTCTTCTACATTTGAGCCAGTTCTGTATCTAAATGGTTAGTTCTCCCTGTATTCCCTGAGATCTAACCTTGCTAACCAGTCTGCCATATGGAACCTTATCAAACGCCTTACTGAAGTCCATATAGATCACATCTACCACTCTGCCCTCATCAATCCTCTTTGTTACTTCAAAACACTCAATCAAGTTTGTGAGCACAAAGCCATGCTGACTATCCCTAATCAGTCCTTTCCTTTCCAAATACATGCACATCCTGTCTCTCAGGATTCCTTCCAACAACTTGCCCACCACCGAAGTCAGGTTCACTGGTCTACAGTTTACTGGCTTGTCCTTACCACCCTTCCTAAACAGTGGCACCACGTTAGCCAACCTCCAGTCCTCCGGCACCTCGCCTGTGACTATCTCAGGTGACTATACAAATATCTCAACAAGAGGCCCAGCAATCACTTCTCTAGCTTCCCACAGAGTTTTAGGGTACACCTGATCAGATCCTGGGGATTTATCAGTGCTTACCCGTTTCAAGACATCCAGCACTTCCTCCTCTGTAATCTGGACATTTTGCACGATGTCACCATCTATTTCGCTACCTTCTATATCTTCCATATCCTTTTCCACAGTAAATACTGATGCAAAATACTCATTTCGTATCTGCCCCATCTCCTGCGACTCCATGCAAAGGCCGCCTTGCTGATTTTTGAGGGGCCCTATTCTCTCCCTAGTTACCCTTTGGTCCTTTATGTATTTGTAAAAACTCTGGATTTTCCTTAATTCAATTTGCCAAAGCTATCTCATCTCCCCTTTTTGCCCTCCTGATCTCCCTCTTAAGTATACTCCTACTTCCGTTGTACTCTTCTAAGGATTCACTCGATCTATCCTGTCTATACCTTACATATGCTTCCTTCTTTTTCTTAACCAAACCCTCAATTTCTTTAGCCATCCAGCATTCCCTATACCTACCAGCCTTTCCTTTCACCCTGACAGGAATATACTTTCTCTGGATTCTCGTTATCTCAATTCTGAAGGCTTCCCATTTTCTAGCTGTCTCTTTACCTGCGAACATCTGCCCCCAATCAGCTTTTGAAAGTTCTTGTCTCATACCGTCTAAATTTGCCTTTCTCCAATTTAGAACTTCAACTTTTAGATCTGGTCTATCCTTTTCCATCATTATTTTAAATCTAATAGAATTATGGTCACTGGCCCCAAAGTGTTCCCCCACTGACACCTCAGTCACCTGCCCTGCCTTATTTCCCAAGAGTAGGTCAAGTTTTGCACCTTCTCTAGTAGGTACATCCACATACTGAATCAGAAAATTGTCTTAGAACATAGAACATAGAACATAGAACAATACAGCACAGAACAGGCCCTTCGGCCCACGATGTTGTGCCGAACCTCTATCCTAGATTAAGCACCCATCCATGTACCTATCCAATTGCCGCTTAAAGGTCGCCAATGATTCTGACTCTACCACTCCCACGGGCAGGGCATTCCATGCCCCCACCACTCTCTGGGTAAAGAACCCACCCCTGACATCTCCCCTATACCTTCCACCCTTCACCTTAAATTTATGTCCCCTTGTAACACTCTGTTGTACCCGGGGAAAAAGTTTCTGACTGTCTACTCTATCTATTCCTCTGATCATCTTATAAACCTCTATCAAGTCACCCCTCATCCTTCGCCGTTGCAACGAGAAAAGGCCGAGAACTCTCAACCTATCCTTGTACGACCTATTCTCCATTCCAGGCAACATCCTGGTAAATCTTCTCTGCACCCTCTCCAAAGCTTCCACATCTTTCCTAAAGTGAGGCGACCAGAACTGCACACAGTACTCCAACTGTGGCCTAACCAAAGTCCTGTACAGCTGCAACATCACTTCACGACTCTTGAATTCAATCCCTCTGCTAATGAACGAGAATACACCATAGGCCTTCTTACAAACTCTATCCACCTGAGTGGCAACCTTCAAAGATCTATGTACATAGACCCCAAGATCCCTCTGTTCCTCCACCTGACTAAGAACCCTACCATTAACCCTGTATTCCGCATTCTTATTTGTTCTTCCAAAATGGACAACCTCACACTTGGCAGGGTTGAACTCCATCTGCCACTCCTCAGCCCAGCTCTGCATCATATCGAAGTCCCTTTGAAAACGACAAATGCCCTCCTCACTGTCCACAACTCCACCTATCTTCGTATCATCTGCAAATTTACTGACCCACCCTTCGACTCCCTCATCCAAGTCATTAATAAAAATTATAAACAGCAGAGGACCCAGAACTGATCCTTGCGGAACTCCACTTGTAACTCGGCTCCAGGCTGAATATTTACCATCTACCACCACTCTCTGACTTTGACCGGTTAGCCAGTTTTCTATCCTGACTTTCCGCATAAGCCTACCATGGGGAACCTTATCAAATGCCTTACTAAAATCCATGTACACTACATCCACTGCTCTACCCTCATCCACATGCTTGGTCACCTCCTCGAAGAATTCAATAAGACTTGTAAGGCAAGACCTACCCTTCACAAATCCGTGCTGGCTGTCCCTAATCAAGCAGTGTCTTTCCAGATACTCATAAATCCTATCCCTCAGTACCCTTTCCATTACTTTGCCTACCACAGAAGTAAGACTAACTGGCCTGTAATTCCCGGGGTTATCCCTATTCCCTTTTTTGAACAGGGGCACAACATTCGCTACTCTCCAGTCCCCTGGTACCACCCCCGTTGCCAGTGAAGACGAGAAGATCATTGCCAACGGTACTGCAATTTCCTCTCTTGCTTCCCACATAATCCTAGGATATATCCCATCAGGCCTGGGGGACATGTCTATCCTCAAGTTGTTCAAAATGTCCAACACATCTTCCTTCCTAACAGGTATCTCTTCTAGCTTATCAGTCCATTTCACACTCTCCTCATCAACAATACGGTCCCTCTCGTTCGTAAATACTGAAGAGAAGTACTTGTTCAAGACCTCTCCTATCTCTTCTGACTCAATACACAGTCTCCCACTGCTGTCCTTGATCGGACCTACCCTCGTTCTCGTCATTCTCAGGTTTCTCACATACGCATAAAATGCCTTGGGGTTATCCTTGATCCAATCCGCCAGGGATTTTTCATGCCCTCTCTTAGCTCTCCTCATCCCTTTCTTCAGGTCCCTTCTGGCTATCCTGTATCCCTCCACTGCTCTGTCTGAACCCTGTTTCCTCAACCTTATGTAAGCCTCCTTCTTCCTCTTTACTCGACATTCAACCTCCCTCGTCAACCAAGGCTCCCTCACACGACCATTTCTTTCCTGCCTGATAGGTACATACATATCAAGGACACGTCGTTATCTGCTCCTTGAAAAAGTTCCACATTTCCATCACATCCTTCCCTGACAGCCTATGCTCCCAACGTATGCTCCTCAAATCCTGTCTTACAGCACCGTAATTTCCCTTCCCCCAATTGTAAAATCTACCTTGTTGTGCGCACCTATCTCTCTCCATAACCAAGGTGAAAGACACAGAATTGTGGTCACCATCACCAAAATGTTCACCCACTAGCAAGCCCACCACTTGTCCTGGTTCATTACCGAGTACTAAATCCAATATGGCCTCCCCTCTGGTTGGACAATCTGCATACTTCGTTAGAAAAGCTTCCTGGACACACTGCACAAACACCGCCCCATCCAATCTACTTGATCTAAAGAGCTTCTAATCAATATTTGGGAAGTTGAAGTCGCCCATGACTACGACCCTGTGGCTTCTGCACCTTTCCAAAATCTGTTTCCCAATCTGTTTCTCCACATCTCTGCTGCTATTGGGGGGCCTATCGTAAACACACAACAAGGTGACTGCACCTTTCCTATTTCTGACTTCAGCCCATACTACCTCCAGAGGCAGATCCCCCTCAAACTTCCTTTCTGCAGCCGTTATACCATTTCTAATTAGCAATGCCACCCCCCCCTCCTTTTTTACCACCCCCCCTAATCTTACTGAAACATCTGTAACCAGGAACCTCCAACAGCCATTCCTGTCCCTCATTTATCCACGTTTCCGTGATGGCCACAACATCGTAGTCCCTGGCCACAACATCGTAGTCTTGTACACACTTAACAAATTCCTCTGCATCTAAACCCTTAACACTATAGCAGCCCCAGTCTATGTATGGAAAGTTAAAATCCCCTACCATAACCACCCTATTATTCTTACAGATCGCTGAGATCTCCTTACAAGTTTGTTTCTCAATTTCCCTCTGACTATTAGGGTGTTTCTAATACAATCCCAATAAGGTGATCCTCCCTTTCTTGTTTCTCAGTTCCAAACAAATAACTTCCCTGGATGTATTTCCGGGAATATCCTCCCTCAGCACAGCTGTAATGCTATCCCTTATCAAAAACACCACTCCCCCTTCTCTCTTGCCTCCCTTTCTATCCTTCCTGTAGCATTTGTATCCTGGAACGTTAAGCTGCCAGTCCTGTCCATCCCTGAGCCATGTTTCCGTAATTGCTATGATATCCCAGTCCCATGTTCCTAACCATGCCCTGAGTTCATCTGCCTTCTCTGTTAGGCCCCTTGCATTGAAATAAATGCAGTTTAATTTATTATTCCTACCTTGTCCCTGCCTGCCCTGACTGTTTGACTCGCTTCTGTTCTCAACTGTACCAGTCTCAGATTGATCTCTTTCCTCACTATCTCCCTGGGTCCCACCCCCCCCACCTTACCAATTTAAATCCTCCCGAGTAGCTCCAGCAATTCTCCCAGCCAGTATGTTAGTCCCCTTCCAATTTAGGTGCAATCCATCCTTCTTGTACAGGTCACTTCTACCCTAAAAGAGATTTCAATGATTCAAAAATGTGAATCCTTCTCCCATACACCAGCTCCTCAGCCATGCATTCATCTGCTCTATCCTCCTATTCCTACCCTCACTAGCTCGTAGCACGGGGAATAATCCAGATATTACTACTCTCGAGGACCTCCTTTTTAAATTCCTGCCAATTTCTCTGTAATTTCCCTTCAGAATTTCAACCTTTTCTGTTCCTATATCGTTGGTTCCAATGTGGACAATAACCTCCTGCTGGCCCCTCTTCCCCCATGAGAACATTCTGCACCCTCTCTGAGACATCCTTGATCCTGGCACCAGGGAAGCAACACACCATTCTGCTTTTTCGCTGCTTGCCACAGAGACGTCTGTCTATTCCTCTAACTAGAGAATCCCCTAACACAATGATCTCTTGGAACCCGACGTACCCCTCGTTGCATTAGAGCCAGTCTCAATTCCAGAAACCTGGCTATTCATGCTACATTCCTCTGAGAATCCATCACCCCTTACATTTTCCAAAACAGCATACCGGTTTGAAATGGGTATAGCCACAAAAGACTCCTGCACTTGCTGCCTACCCCTCTCTTACCTTTCCTGGAGTTAAACCATCTATGTAACTGTATCTGAGACATTCCCCCCTTCCTATAACTGCCCTCCAACACATACTGTTGCTGTTGCAAAATCCTCATTGCTTCCAACTGTCTCTCCAACTGATGCATTCTAGCCAGGTAATGAAATGTCTGGATATCAAACCTACAGCTCAGCGAGCAAACCTATACCCTAGATGTATTCGATCTGGTAAGATTCACACCCAACAGCATTTATTGCAGATATAATCCGCAGTAACCCTTAAACTCTCTTTAAACTCCCACATCTAAAAAGAAGCACATATCACTCTACTAAAGGCCATTTTTGGTCCTTCACATTCTGCTGATCTAGAAAATAACACCATCTTATTCCTGTACAAAACACTGTCCTCGGTTAAATTAATAGTTATGGCTTCTATTTTAAGTTTAATCAAGAGACATATCTCAAAAAACATATAATCAAGAAAGAACTCACTCTACTCACTACTGCGGACTTTCTGTAGGTCACACTTAAAAACAATATAATACACTTATCTGCTTCTGTCCTGTGAACTTTGTCCAACAGTTCCTCCAAGATTAGTTGTGAATTTCACTGTTTGTTAGTTTTCCCAGACACACTCCGATGTCCAGCGATACATGAATTCAAACAGCAAAGGCAGTAACTGTGCAGGTTCACTGCTGTGTCAGTTTCTTTCTCTCTCTCTCCTGCACTGGCCTCACCATGTGCTTCCTGTGACTGTTCCTTCTGTCTTTTAAAACTGCTGTTGTTTTGACTTCTTTTTCCCCAAAGTTCCAAAACAACGCAACAGCATATAACACAGTAATTGCTGCTCCTGGAATTCGGGGAAATCACCTCCAGCACCAAAAATACCTCAAAAAAAAAGCAGCAGCCGTTCCAGCCAGAAATTTTTCCCATCCTCTACCTTGGATTACCCAGAATCCTTAGCATTCTCCAGCGCATTCTAAATCCATAACCACTTACATTCAGAAAGACAAGTGCGGCAGATACCTTGGAAGACAATCACTTCAAGTTCCTCTCCAAACCACTCACCATCCTGACTTGGAAATGTATCAATGTTCCTTCAGTGTAACTGGGTCATAATCCTGGAATTCCCTCCCGAAGGACATAGAACATAGAACATTACAGCGCAGTACAGGCCCTTCGGCCCTCGATGTTGCGCCGTCCTGTCATACCAATCTGTAGCCCATCTAACCTACACTATTCCATGTACGTCCATATGCTTGTCCAATGACAACTTAAACGTACTTAAAGTTGGTGAATCTACTACCGTTGCAGGCAAAGCATTCCACACCCCGACTACTCTCTGAGTAAAGAAACTACCTCTGACATCTGTCCTATATCTATCACCCCTCAATTTAAAGCTATGCCCCCTCGTGCTCGCCGTCACCATACTTGGAAAAAGGCTCTCCCTGTCCACCCTGTCTGACTCTCTGATTATCTTATATGTCTCTATTAAGTCACCTCTCAATCTTCTTCTCTCTAATGAAAACAGCCTCAAGTCCCTCAGCCTTTCCTCATAAGACCTTCCCTCCAGACCAGGCAACATCCTAGTAAATCTCCTCTGCACCCTTTCCAAAGCTTCCACATCCTTCTTATAATGCAGTGACCACAACTGTACACAATACTCCAAGTGCGGCCGCACTAGAATTTTGTACAGATGTAGCATAACCTCCTAGTTCCGGAACTCGATCCCTCTATTAATAAAAGCTAAAACACTGTATGCCTTCTTAACAACCCTGTCAACCTGGGTGGCAACTTTCAAGGATCTGTGTACCTGGACACCGAGATCTCTCTGCTCATCTACACTACCAAGAATCTTACCATTAGCCCAGTACTTTGCATTCTGGTTACTCCGACCAAAGTGAATCACCTCACACTTGTCCACATTAAACTCCATTTGCCACCTCTCAGCCCAACTCTGCAGCTTATCTATGTCTCTCTGTAACCTACTACATCCTTCGTCACTATCCACAACTCCACTGACCTTAGTGTCATCTGCAAATTTACTAACCCACCCTTCTATGCCCTCATCCAGGTCGTTTATAAAAATGACGAACAGCAGTGGACCCAACTTGCGGTACACCACTGATAACTGGACTCCAGGATGAACATTTCCCATCAACCATCACCTCTGTCTTCTTTCAGCAAGCCAATTACTGATCCAAACTGCTATATCTCCCACAATCCCATTCCTCCACATTTTGTACAATAGCCTACTGTGGGGAACCTTATCGAACGCCTTGCTGAAATCCATATACACCACATCAACCGGTTTACTCTCATCTACCTGTATGGTCACCTTCTCAAAGAACTCAATAAGGTTTTTAGAGGCACAACCTACACTTCACAAAACCGTGCTGACTATCCCTAATCAAATTATTCTTTTCTAGATGATTATAAATCCTATCTCTTATAACCTTTTCCAACACTTTCCCAACAACTGAAGTGAGGCTCACTGGTCTATAATTACCAGGATTTTCTCTCACTCCCCTTCTTGAACAGGGGAACCACATTTGCTATCTTCCAGTCTTCTGGCACTACTCCTGTAGACAATGACGATTTAAAGATCAATGCCAAAGTCTCGGCAATCTCCTCCCTGGCTTCCCAGAGGATCCTAGGATAAATCCCATCCGGCCCAGGGGACCTATCTATTTTCACACTCTGCAGGATTCCTAACACCTCTTCCTTGTGAACCTCAATCACACCTAGTCTAGTAGCCTGTATCTTAGTAATCTCCTCGACAACATTGTCGTTTTTGAGAGTGAATACCGTTGAAAAATATTCATTTGGTGCTTCCCCATCCCCTCTGACTCCACACACAACTTCCCACTACTATCCTTGATTGGCCCTGATCTTACTCTTATCGTTCTTTTATTCCTTAAATACCAATAGAAAGCCTTAGGGTTTACCCTGATCCTATCCACCAACAACTTCTCATGTCTCCTCCTGGCTCTTCTGACCTCTCTCTTTAGGTCTTTCCTGGCTACCTTGTAACCCTCAAGCGCCCTAACTGAGCCTTCACATCTCATCCTAACATAAGCCTTCTACTTCCTCTTGACCAGAGATTCCACTTCCTTCATAAACCACGGCTCCTGCGCTCTACAGCTTCCTCCCTGCCTGACAGGTCCATACTTACCTAGGACACACAGGAGCTTTTCCTTGAATAAGCTCCACATTTCTAATGTGCCCATCCCCTGCAGTTTCCTTCTCCATCCTATGCTTCCTAAATCTTGCCTAATTGCATTGTAATTGCCTTTCCCCCAGCTGTAACTCTTGCCCAGTGGTATACACCTATCCCTTTCTATCACTAAAGTAAACATAACAGAATTATGATCGCTATCACCGAAGTGCTCACCTACTTCCAAGTCTAGCACCTGGCCGGGTTCATTACCCAGTACCAAATCGAATGTGGCTTCGCCCCTTGTTGGCCTGTCTACATACTGTGTCAGGAAGCCCTCCTGCACACACTGGACAAAAACTGACCCATCTGTAGTACTCATCGTATAGTGTTCGCAGTCAATATTTGGAAAGTTGAAGTCCCCCATGACAACTACCCTGTCTCTCTCTCACTCCTATCGAGAATCTTTGCTATCCTTTCCTCTACATCTCTGGAACTATTCGGAGGCCTATAGAAAACTCCCAACAGGGTGACCTCTCCTTTCCTGTTTCTCACCTCAGCCCATACTACCTCAGTTGACGAGTCCCCAACATCCTTCCTGCAACTGTAATACTGTCCTTGACCAACAATGCCACACCTCCCCCTCTTTTACCATCTTCTCTGTTCTTACTGAAGCATCTAAATCCTGGAACCTGTCCCTGCTCTATCCATGTCTCCGAAATGGCCACAACATCAGAGTCCCAGGTACCAACCCATGCTGCAAGTTCACCCACCTTATACCAGATGCTCCTGACATTGAAGTAGACACACTTCAAACCAACTTCTTACTTGCTAGTGCCATCTTGCGTCCCTGAAACTTGATTTTGGACCTCTCTACTCTCAACCTTTTGTATACTCGAACAACAATTTTGGTTCCCATCCCCCTGCTGGATTAGTTTAAAGCTGAAAGTGTGTTACTGGAAAAGTGCAGCAGGTCAGGCAGTATCCAAGGAGCAGGAGAATCGAAGTTTGGGCATGAGCCCTTCTTCAGGTAGTTTAAACCCACCCCAATAGCCTTCGCGAATTTCCCCCCCAGGATATTGGTCCCCCTCTGGTTCAGACAAAAACCATCCTGTTTGTCGAGGTCCCACCTACTCCAGAAAGAGCCCTAATTATCCAAGAATCCAAAACCCTCCCTCGTGTACCATCCCTGTAGCCACGTGTTCAACTCCTCTCTCTCCCTATTCCTCGCCTCACTAGCACATAGCATGGGCAACAAACCAGAGACAACAACTCTGTTCGTCCTAGCTCTAAGCTTCCATCCTAGCTCCCTGAATTTCTGCCTTAAATCCCCATCTCTCTTCCTACCTATGTCGTTGGTGCCTATGTGGACCGCGACTTGGGGCTGCTCTCCCTCCCCCTTAAGGATCCCAAAAACACGATCAGAGACATCACGAACCCTGGCACATGGGAGGCAACACACCAACTATGAGTCTCTCTCGTCCCCACAGAACCTCCTATCTGTCCCCCTAACTATGGAGTCCCCAATGACTACTGCTCTGCTCCTCTTCCCCTTCCCTTCTGAGCAGCAGAGACAGACTCTGTACCAGAGCCCTGTGCCCCACTGCTTTCCCCTGTTAAGTCATCACCCCCCCCCCCCCCAACAGTATCCCAAACGGTATACTTATTGTTGAGGGGAATGACCACAGGATATCCCTGCACTGCCTGCCGGTTCCCTTTCCGTCCCCTGACTGTAACCCATTTGCCTTTTTCTTGTACCTGAGGAGTGACCCCTCCCTGTAACTCCTCTCTATAACCCCCTCTGCCTCCCCAATGATCTGAAGTTCATCCAGCTCCAGCTCCAGTTCCCTAATACGGTTTTTGAGGAGCTGGAGTTGAGTGCATTTCCCGCAGATGTAGTCAGCAGAGACACTAGTGGTGACCCTTACCGCCCACATTCTGCAGGAGGAACATTCAACTGCCCTCACCTCCATTCCCACTATTCTAAATTCCCGAAGAGACTGATGAAAAAATAAGGAATAAAAAAAAACTCATTACCTTACCAATCTGGCGCACAGGTCCTTTTTTTTTGGTTAGAGGAGGAGGATGGTGGGAGACACTACCCAAGTAGCGTTTCGGGTAACACAACCACACAAATATATGTCTTCCCAGAAGTCCTTCGCTCCTCCCTCGCCACTCTGGCAAAATGGAGGCCCGACTGCCCAGGTAAATCCCTTTTAATGCAGAAAAACTCACCCTTCCCAGCAGCCCTCGCGTCACCTCTCCTTCTCTCCTCGCCGCTCTGGCAAAATGGGTCAACTCACAGCAGGTGGATTGCAGCGGTTGACCTTCCTTGGGGGCAACAGAGACAGGCAATAAATGCTGGCCAGGCAGTAATGCCCATGTTCCAAGAGTGAATTTTTAAAAAATTGGTCGCCTTACCAATAGAAGTCTATACTTACCAGAGGAAGCACAATGCAGGGTCACCTGATTAATCTCTGGGATGACAGGACTGTTTTACAGGGAGAAATTGAAGAAACTGGGTCTTTATTCTCAAGAATTTTGAAGAGTGAAAGGTGATCTCATAGAAACTTACAAAATTCTTGAGATAGACAACGTAGATGCAGAAAGGGTTTTAGATTACTTACAGTGTGGAAACAGGCCCTTCAGCCCAACAAGTCCACACCGACCCTTCGAAGCACAACCCACCCAGACCCATTCCCCTACATTTACCCCTTCACCTAACACTACGGGCAATTTAGCATGGCCAATCCACCTGACCTGCACATTTTTGGACTGTGGGAGGAAACTGGAGCACCGGAGGAAACCCACGCAGACACGGGGAGAATGTGCTAACTCCACACAGGGAGTCGCCTGAGGCGGGAATTGAACCCGGGTCTCTGGCGCTGTGAGGCAGCAGTGCTAACCACTGTGCCACCCACTGGCTGTATTTATCCTGGCTGTGGAGTCTAGAACTGTAGACTTTATTCCCACTTCCCATTATCCATCAGGTTTAGTCTCTGGATATCAATAAGTCAAGGCTGTTGAGGAGGTGAAGGCCTAATGATATATCACTGGACTGTTATTCTAGAGACCCAGGAAATGTTCTGGGCACCTGGGTTTGAATCCCAGCAGATGGTGGGATTCAAATTCGACAAAAATCTGGAATTAAGTATCTAATGATGACCATGAAACCATTGTCGATTATTGGGGAAAACCCATCTGGTTCACTAATGTCCTTCAGAGAATGAAATTGCCAACCTTGCCTGTTCTGATCGACATATGACTTCAGATCCATAGTAATATGGTTGACTCTTAACTGTCCTCTGGGCAATTTAGGATGGGTAATAAAGCCGCCTAGCCAGCGATGCCCACATCATGTGAGAAATTAAAAGCAGTTCTAACAACAGAATGTACCTAATACTTTTTATTAAAGGAAAGTTCACTACAAACAAAACTGCAGAAATCTTACCTGTACAATGCTTACAAGTGAACTGGTTTATGTCGACTTGCTGGAGGATCAGACAGGCGATCAGCTTGCTCTATCTCAACCTCCAGCCACTGAGCAGGTAGCCTGAGCTTGCTAACTGTGCTTTGAGGCAGCCTTTCGTTATACTATTCTTCCATCCAGACAGGCTGTGCGTTCAAACTCTGACACCATCCACTCTCCAGCAGATGATCAGTTTGACCCCTGGCAAAAATCACAAATGTGTAATCTACCACGGCTACTTTGATTAATTGCTTAGGTCAGTATTGGAGTACTGCATTCAGTTCTGGTCTCCCTGTTACATGAAGGATGCTGTGAAACTGGAAAGGGTTCAGAAAAGATTTACAAGGATGTTGCCAGGGTTGGAGGATCTGAGCTACAGGGAGAGGCTGAACAGGCTGGGGCTGTTTTCCCTGGAGTGTCAGAGGCTGAGGGGTGATCTTCTAGAGGTTTATAAGACCTTGAGGGGCCTGGATAGAGTGAATAGCCAAGGTGTTTTCCTCAGGATAGAGGAGTCCAAAGCTAGAGGGCATAAGTTTAAGGTGAGAGGGGAAAGATTTAAAAGGGACATAAGGGGCAACTTTTTTACACGGGTGATATGTGTATGAAATGAGCTGCCAGAGGAAGTGGTGGAGGCTGGTACAATTGCAGCATTTAAAAGGCACCTGGATGGGTATATGAATAGGTAGGGTTCAGAGGCATTTGGGCCAAATGCTGACAAATGGGACTAGATTAATTTAGGATATCTGATTGGCACGGACGAGTTGGAATGCAGGGTCTGTTTCCGTACGATGGCTTTGACTCTACTAAGTTATTAAGACTCACTTGTGTCTCCCTAAGATGGCTTATCTCTTGCTTTCAATGAAATGTGACCTCAGTTTTAGCTTGCTCAACTGAAATATGTTTGCACAGCATAATTGTTTGACAATCAAAAATTGTTAACTGATAAATAGTTCACATTATCATATCTGATTCACTTTATTTTTTTAAACATAACTTCAGCCTTTCGCGTTACTGTTACATAGAACAATACAGCGCAGTTCTGGCCCTTTGGCCCTCGAACTGTGAAACTAATCTGAAGCCCATCTAACTTAAACTGTTCCATTTTCATCCATATGTTTATCCAGTGAACAATTAAATGCCTTTAAAGTTGGTGAGTCTACTACTGTTGCAGGCAGGGTGTTCCACGTCCTTACTACTCTCTGAGTAAAGAACCTACCTCTGACATCTGTCCTATATCTATCACCCCTCAATTTAAAGCTTTGTCCCCTTGTGCTAGCCATCATCACCCAAGGCAAAAGGCAATCTATCTAACCCTCTGATCATCTTGTATGTATTAAGTCACCTCTCATCTTTTTTCTCTGTACCAAAAACAGCCTCAAGTCCCTCAGCCTTTCCTCATAAGACCTTCCCTCCATACCAGGCAACATGGTGGTAAATCTCCTCTGCACCCTTTCTAATGCTTCCACATCCTTCCGATAATGTGGCAACCAGAACTTGTACGTAATACTCCAAGTGCAGCCGCACCAGAGTTTTGTACAGCTGTAACATGGCTCATGGCTCCAAAACTCAATCCCTCTACCAATAAAAACTAGCACACTTGTACGCCTGCTTAACAACCCTATCAACCTGGGTGGCAACTTTCAAGGATCTGTGCGCATGGACACCAAGATCTCTTTGCTCATCTATACTCACAAGAATCTTACCATTAGCTCAGTACTCTCTTTATTCCTGTTACTCCTTCCAAAGTGAATCACCTCACACTTGTCCGCATTAAACTTCATTTGCCACCTCTCAGCCCACCTCTGCAGCTTATCTATGTCCCTCTGTAACCTGCAACATCTTTCCGCGCTGTCCTCAACTCCACCGACCTTAGTATCATCTACACATTTACTACTCCATCCTTCTATGCCCTCATCCAGGTCATTTATAAAAATGACAAACAGCAGTACCCCACTAGTAACTGAACACCATGACGAATACTTCCCATCAACCACACCCCTCTGTCTTCTAATAGCTAGTCAATTTCTGATCAAAACCGCTAAATCCCCCTCAGTCCCATGCCTCCATGTTTTCTGCAATAGCCTACTGTGAGGAACGTTATGAAACGCTTGACTAAAATCCATATATACCACATCAACTGCTTTACCCTCACCCAGCTGTTTGATCACCATCTCAAAGAACTCAGTTAGGTTTGAGAGGCACGACCTACCCTTCACAAGACCGTGTTGACTATCCCTATTCAAATTACTCCTTTCTATATGATTATACATCTATCTCTTATAATCCTTTCCAGCACTTCACCCACAACTGAAGTAAGGCTCACTAGTGTATAATTACTAGGGCTAGGAGACAGTGAGGTCTGCAGATGCTAGAGATCAGAGTTGAGTGTGTGTTGCTGCAAAAGCACAGCAGGTCAGGCAGCATTCGAGGAGCAGGAGAATCGACGTTTCGGACCAGAGCCCTTCATCAGGAATGTGAATTTCCATTCTTTTCCAGCAACACACTCTCAATTCTGATCCTCGGATGCTGCCTGACCTGCTGTGCTTTTCCAGCAACACACTCTCGACTATAATTTCCAGGGTTGTCTCTACTCCCCTTCTTGAACAAGGGAACATTTGCTATCCTCCAGTCTCCTGGCACTATTCCTGTAGACAGTGATGACATAAAGATCCAAACCAAAGGCTCTGCAATCTTCTCCCTGGCTTCCCAGAGAATCCTAGGATGAATCTCATCCGAGGAGAAAGTGAGGACTGCAGATGCTGGGGATCAGAGCTTAAAAATGTGTTGCTGGAAAAGCACAGCAGGTCAGGCAGCATCCAAGGAGAAGGAGATCAGACTCAGCACCGCCTTCTTGACCCACAATCTTCTTCCTGACCTCTCCGCCCCCACCCCTTCTCCGGCCTATCACCCTCACCTTAACCTCCTTCCACCTATCGCATTCCCAACGCCCCTCCCCCAAGTCCCTCCTCCCTACCTTTTATCTTAGCCTGCTGGACACACCCTCCTCATTCCTGAAGAAGGGCTTATGCCCGAAACGTTGATTCTCCTGCTCCTTGGATGCTGCCTGACCTGCTGCGCTTTTCCAGCAACATATTTTTAAGCTCTGAATCTCATCCAACCCAGGGACTTATCTATGTTCACACCTTCCTAACACCACCTCCTTATGAACCTCAATCCCATCTAGTCTAATAATCTGTATCTCAGTATTCTCCTCGACAACATTGTCTTTTTCCAATGTGAATACTGATGAAAAATATTCATTTAGCGCCTCTCCTATGTCTTTGGATTTCATACACAACTTCCCACTACTGTCCTTGATTGGCCCTAATCTCATCATTCTTTTATTCCTGACATACCTATAGAACGTTTTAGGGTTTTCCTTGATCCTACCTGCCAAAGATTGTTCACTCCATTCCAGCATTCCATCCAAACACATACATTCCTTCAGCAAAACACAGAAACACCTTAAAACTGTGACTTTTCTGGTCACCACTGGATTTCCTTTGTTTTCTTCTTTCCTTATTTCATTTAATTTTATTTTAGCTGAACGAGGAAATTTTAGTTTAATGTCTATGGAACCAGGTAGTACAATTGAAAATAAAATGTAAGCCATTTTGGGCTGACGAAGAAGAATTTCTTCACACTGGTAATGAATGTTTGAAATTCTTCATCCCAGAAGACTGTGGACAATCGATCATTGAGCAGGTTCAAGACACTGATCAATAGATTTCTAATTACTAATGAGTCATAGAGTTCAGAGACAATGTGGGAAAGTGAGATAGATAATCATCGTGTTGAATGCTGGAGAAGGCTTGAGGAATCTACTGCTGTTCCAATGTTCCTGTTCCACCTCTCCAGGTGAGCTCAGTTCCCACAGCACACACCTGGTTATATGTTAAACCAAGATCTCATCCTCCTCCTCAGCTAAAGCACCCTGTGGCATTGTCTCGAAGAGAAGAGGAGATTGGTGTCCTGGCTAATTTTTCAATGCACACCAAAAATAATAGTTTAAAACAGAAAATGGTGTAGAAACTCAGCAGATCTGGGCAGTGTCTGTGGAGAGAGAAAAAGTTATCATTTCAGGTTCACAACCTTTCATCAGAAGAACTGGATTACCCAATTGTTTCCACATTGCTGCCTGTAGGGGATGGCAAACTGACTGCTGTGTGTTTGCTGGATTATATTAATGTTTAAAGTAGCTGTCACAGATTTGAAAAGCACAATACAAATACAAGACTTCCTTCCTCTAAGTGTAATTTGTTGCTGTTATAAGAAGAAGGATTACGGAACTTGTCCAAAAGTTCACACACGTAGCCAGGTTTACAATAGAATCTTAAAGACAAAAAGAGAGGAAATCAGTCAGGGTTCCTGCTTCTGATCTCATCCAACTTCCCTCTTGGGAAATGATTGTTTAACAAAAAAAAGCTGTTTTAACCACTCTTTTAGATTTGGAGTTGGAGGTTAAATGTTGCCTTTCTTCCTGAAAACACCTGATTTCACTGTTACACGTTGGTGACTGAGATTAAAGACATTTGGTAGTTTAAGAAGGAAAGGAATCAGTTTCAGCAGTTGTTGTAAAAGCTCTGGGTGGCCTGTGTCTGATGTTAAATGTAGCCTCATGTATCAGACACAGGGAAAAATCTGAAATATATATGATCTGGACACCAATGTAATGAATCTACTGGAATTATATAAAGACATTATAAGCACAGTGGACAACGGGGACCAAGTAGATATCGTATATCAAGATTTCCAAAGGCATTCGACAAGGTGCTGCGCAAAAGGCTGCTGCATAAGATAAAGATGCATGGCATTACGGGTAATATATTAGCATAGATAGAGGATTGGTTAACCAACAGGAAACAAAGTGTGGGGATAAATGAGTGCTTTTCTGGTTGGCAATCAGTGGCTAGTGGTGTGCCTCAGGGTTCAGGGATGGACGGCAATTATTCACAATTTTCATAAATGGTTTGGAGTTGGGGACCGTGTGTCGTGTGTCAGAATTTGTGAATGACATGAAGGTCGGTGGTAGAGAAAAGTGTGCAGAGGGCTGAAACTTTGCAGAGAGATATAGACAGTTTAAATGAGTTGACAAAGGTCTGGTAGATGGAATACAATGTTAATAAATGTAAAGTCATCCATTTTGGTAGGAGTAACAGTAAAAAGGACTATTACTTGAATGGTAAAAAGTTACAGCATGCTGCTGTGCAGAGGGACCTGGGTGTCCTTGTCCATGAATCACAGAAGGTTGGTCTGCAGGTGCAGCAGGTAATTAGGAAGGCAAATGGAATATTGTCCTTCATTGCTAAGGGGATTGAGTTTAAAAGCAGGGAGGTCATATTGCAGCTATACAAGGTGTTGGTGAGGCTACGCCTGGAGTACTGTGTGCAGTTTTGGTAGCTTTACTTGAGAAAGGATGTACTGGCACTGGAGAGGATGCAGAGGGGGTTCACTAGGTTGATTCCAGAGTTGAAATCTGGTTTACGAGGAGAGACTGAGTGACTGGGATTATTTCATTGGAATTTAGAAGATTGAGGGAGGATCTTATAGAAACATATAACATAGAGTCATAAAGATGTACAGCACAGAAACATTCCCTTCGGTCCAATCCATCCATGCCGACCAGATATCCCAACCCAATCTAGTCCCACCTGCCAGCACCCGGCCCATATCCCTCCAAACCCTTTCTATTCATATATCCATCCAAATGCCTCTTAAATGTTGCCATTGTACCAGCCTCTACCACATCCTCTGGCAGGTCATTCCATACACGTACCACCCTCTGCGTGAAAACGTTGCCCCTTAGGTCTCTTTTATATCTTTCCCCCCTCACCCTAAACCTATGCCCCTCTAGTTCTGGACTCCCCCACCCCAGGGAAAAGACTTTGTCTATTTACCCTATCCATGCCCCTCATAATTTTGTAAACCTCTGTAAGGTCACCCCTCAGCCTCTGACACTCCAGGGAAAACAGCCCCAGCCTGTTCAGCCTCTCCCTATAGCTCAAATCCTCCAACCCTGGCAACATCCTTGTAAATCTTTTCTGAACCCTTTCAAGTTTCGCAACACCTTTCCGATAGGAAGGAGACCAGAACTGCGCGCAATATTCCAACAATGGCCTAACTAATGTCCTGCACAGCCGCAACGTGACCTCCCAACTCCTGTACTCAATACTCTGACCAATAAAGGAAAGCATACCAAACACCTTCTTCACTATCCTATCTACCTGCGACTCCACTTTCAAGAAGCTATAAACCTGCACTCCAAGGTCTCTCTGTTCAGCAACACTCCCTAGGACATTACCATTAAGTGTATAAGTCCTGCTAAGATTTGCTTTTCCAAAATGTGAGGCAGCACCTCACTTTTATCTAAATTAATCTCCATCTGCCACTTCTCAGCCCATTGGCCCATCTGGTCAAGATCCTGTTGTAATCTGAGGTAACCCTATTCGTTGTCCACTACACCTCCAATTTTGGTGTCATCTGCAAACTTACTAACTGTACCTCTTATGCTCGCACCCAAATCATTATGTAAATGACAAAAAGTAGTGTACCCAGTACCGATCCTTGTGGCACTCCACTGGTCACAGGCCTCCAGTCTGAGAAACAACCCTCCACCACCACCTTCTGTCTTCTACCTTTGAGCCAGTTCTGTGAGATCTAACCTTGCTAATCAGTCTCCCATGGGGAACTTTGTCGAACGCCTTACTGAAGTTCATATAGATCACATCTACCGCTCTGACCTCATCAATCCTCTTTGTTACTTTTTCAAAAAACTCAATCAAGTTTGTGAGACATGATTTCCCACACACAAAGCCATGTTTACTATCCCCAATCAGTCCTTGCCTTTCCAAATACATGTATATCCTGTCCCTCAGGATTCCTTCCAACAACTTGCCCACCACCGAGGTCAGGCTCACCGGTCTATAGTTTCCTGGCTTGTCCTTACCACCCTTCTTAAACAGTGGCACCATGTTTGCCAACCTCCAGTATTCTGGCACCTCACCTGTGACTATCGATGATACAAATATCTTATGAAGGGAATTGATGAGATAGAAGTAGAGAGGATGTTTCAACTGGCAGGTGAAACTAGGACAAGAGGGCATAGCCTCCAGATTAGAGGGAGCAGATTTAGGACTGAATTAAGAAGGAACTTCTTCACCCAGAGGGTTGTAAATCTGTGGAATTCCCTGCCCAGTGAAGTAGTTGAGGCTTCCTCAGTGAATGTTTTTAAAACTAAGATTTTTCAAACAGTAAAGGAGTTAAGGGTTACAGTTGGAGGGCAGGCAAGTAGAGCTGAGGCAATGAATAGATCAACCACGATCTTATTGAATGATGGAGCAGGCTTGAAGGGCCAGATGACCTACTCCTGTTCCTCATTCTTATGTTCTAAGCTGATTGTGAAACTGAGTGGAGTCTGTCGAGAGTCTGCTCTTTGTCCCAGTTTAGCTTTCATTTCTAAATCATGGGATAACATGGGTTTCTGGGAGACAGTTCCCAAGAGGGCACCTTTACTTGCATGTTCATTTTTAAAAATATTATTCTTGCATGTGACTTTGGCATCGTTGGCTAGACCAGCATTTATTGCCCATCTCAAGTTCCCCTTGAGAAGGTGATGGTGAGCTGCCTGTTTGAACCACTGCAGTCCGTGTGCAGTGGGTTGACCCACAATGCCTTTTGGGAGAGAATTCCAGATTTTGACCCAGTGACACTGAAGGAACAGCAATAAATTTCCAAGTCAGGATAACAAGGGCTTGAAGGGGCTGGTGTCCCTATGAATCTGCTGCTCATGTCACTTTAGATGGAATTGGTCATCAGTTTGGAAGGTGCTGTCTCAGGAAGTTTGGTGAATTTCTGCAGTGCATCTTATAGATCGTACACACTGCAGTGTGTAGGGAATAGATGTTTGTGAATGTGGTGTCAATCATGCGGGCTGCTTTGTCCTGGATGGTGTCAAGCTTCTTGAGTGTTGTTTGAGCTGCACCCATCCAGGAAAGTGGGGAGTATTCCATCATACTCCTGAGTCAGGAGGTGAGTTACCCACCACAGCATTTATAGCCTCTGACCTGCTTTTGTAGCCACTGTGTTTATGTGGTGAGTCCAGTTGAGTTTCCGGTTAATGTTAACCTCCGGTATGATGAGTGTGGGGGATTCAGTGACACCATTGAATGTCAATGGGCAGAAGTTAGATTGTCTCATATTGGTGATGGTCATATGCTGACATTTATATAGTGTGAATATTGCTGCCATATTTCAACCCAAGCCTGGATATTATCCAGATCTTGATGCATTTGATTGTGGACTTCTTCAGTTTCTGAGGAGATGCAAATGGTGCTGATCATGGTGCTACCATCAGCAAACATCCCCGCTTCTGACCTTGTGATGGAGGGAAGGTCCGTGATGAAGCAGCTGAAGATGGTTGGGCCCACGACAATACCCTGAGGAACTTCTGCAGAGCTGGTCCTGGAATTGAGATGACTGACCCTCCAACAACCACAACTACCTTCCAATGTGTCAGGTATGACTCTAACCAGTGGAGAGTTTGCCCTTTTATACCCATTGATTCCAGTTTTACTTGGACTCTTTGATGCCACACTCAGTCAAATGCAGCCTTGATGTCAAGGGCTGTCCCTCTCCCCTGCCCTCTGGAATTCGGCTCTTTTGTCCATGTTTGACCCAAGGCTGTAATGAGGTCAGGAGCTGAGTGACCTTGGTGGAACCCAAACTGGGCATCACTGAGCAGATTATTGCTGAGCGGGTGCTGCTTGATGGTACTGTTGGTGACACCTTCCAATGCTTTACTGATATACGAGTGTAGACTGATGGGGTGGATTGGATTTGTCCTGCTTTTTATGTACAGGACGTACCTGGGCAATTTTCCACATTGTCCAGTATTGTAACTGTACTGGAACAGCTTGGCTACGGTAAGTTCTGGAGCACGAGCCTTTAGTACTAATGCCGAAATTATGTCAGGGTCCATAGCCTTTGCAGTATCCACTGTCCCCAACTGCTTCTTGATATCACGTGGAGTTAATTGAATTGACTGAAGCATCTGTAATGCTGGGCATTACTGAGGAGGTTGAGATGGATCACCCACTCGGCACTTCTGGCTGAAGATTGCTGCAAAGGTTTCAGCCTTATTTTTTTTGCCCTGATGTGTTGGGCCCTTCCATCATTGAGGATGGGGATATTTGTGGAGCCTCCTTCTCCAGTGAATTGTTAATTCACGACTGGATGTGGTGGACTGCAGAGCTTAGATCTGATCCATTGGTTGTGGATTCTGTTAGCTCTGTCTATCACTTGCTGCTTATGCTGTTTAGCACAGACAGTCCTGTTTGGTGCTTCACCAGGTTGACACCTTATCTTCAGGTATTCCTGGCATGCCCTCCTGCTCTCTCCATTGAACCAGGGTTGATCTCCTGGCTTGATGGTAATGGGTGAGTGGGGGATATGCCGGGCCATGAGGTTACAGATTGTGCTGGAGTACAGTTCTGCTGCTGTTGATGGCCCACAGTGCCTCATGGATGCCCTGTCTTGAGTTGCTAGGTCTGTTTGAAGTCTGTCCCATTTAGTACAGTGATGGTGCCACACAACACGAGGAAGGGTGTTCTCAGTGTGAAGGTGAACTTCGTCCCCTCAAGGTCTGTACAGTGTACAATATATACCTGAGTATCTTCCACATTGTTGGGTAGATGCCAGTGTTGTCACTGTACTGGAATAGCTTGGCTAGGGGAGCAATACGTTTTGGAGCACAAGGCTTCAATACTATCACAAGAATGTTATCAGGGCTTTTGCAATATCCAGTGCCTCCAATTATTTCTTGATGTCACATGGAGTGAATCAAATTGGCTGAAGACTGGTATCTGTAATGCTGGGGACCACTAGAGGAATACAGGAATAGTGCCAGAAGACTGGAGGCTAGCGAATGTGGTTCCCTTGTTCAAGAAGGGGAGTAGGGATAACCCTAGTAACTATAGGCTGGTGAGTCTCACTTCTGTTGTGGGCAAAGTCTTAGAGAGAATTGTAAGGGATAGGATTTATGAACATCTGGATAGGAATAATGTGATCAAGGATAGTCAGCATGGTTTTGTGAAGGGCAGGTCGTGCCTCACAAACCTTATTGAATTCTTTGAGAAGGTGACTAAGGAGGTGGACGAGGGTAAAGCAGTAGATGTGGTCTATATGGATTTTAGTAAGGCATTTGATAAGGTTCCCCATGGTAGGCTACTGCAAAAAATATGGAGGTATGGCATTGAGGGTGAGTTGGAGGTTTGGATTAGGAATTGGCTGGCTGGAAGAAGACAGAGGGTAGTAGTTGATGGTAAAGGTTCATCTTGGAGCGCAGTTACTAGCGGTGTTCCGCAAGGATCTGTTTTGGGACGGTTGCTGTTTGTCATTTCTATAAATGACCTGGAGGAGGGGCTAGAAGGTTGGGTGAGCAAGTTTGCGGATGACACGAAAGTCGGTGGAGTTGTTGACAGTGAGGAAGGATGTGTCAGGTTACAGCGGGATATAGATAAGCTGCAGAGCTGGGCAGAAAGGTGGCAAATGGAGTTCAATGTGGGTAAGTGTGAGGTGATTCACTTTGGTATGAGTAACAAAAAGATGGGGTACTGGGCTAATGGTCGGATACTTGGTAGTGTGGATGAGCAGAGGGATCTTGGTGTCCATGTACACAGATCTCTGAAAGTTGCCACCCAGGTAAATAGTGCGGTGAAGAAGGCATATGGCATATAGGCTTTTATTGGTAGAGGAATTGAGTTCCGGAGTCCTGAGGTCATGTTGCAGTTGTATAAGACTCTGGTGCGGCCGCATCTGAAGTATTGTGTGCAGTTATGGTCGCCATACTATAGGAAGGATGTGGAGGCACTGGAACGGGTGCAGAGGAGGTTTACCAGGATGTTGCCTGGTATGGTAGGAAGATCGTATGAGGAAAGGCTGAGGCACTTGGGGCTGTTTTCATTGGAGAAAAGAAGGTTTAGGGGTGACTTGATAGAGGTGTACAAGATGATTAGGGGTTTAGATAGGGTTGACCATGAGAATCTTTTTCCACGTATGGGGTCAGCTATTACAAGGGGGCATAGCTTTAAATTAAGGGGTGGTAGGTATAGGACAGATGTTAGGGGTAGGTTCTTCACTCAGCGAGTCGTGAGTTCATGGAATGCCCTGCCAGTAGCAGTGATGGACTCTCCCTCTTTATGGGCATTTAAACGGGCATTGGATAGGCATATGGAGGATAGTGGGCTAGTGTAGGTTAGGTGGGCTTTGATCGGCGCAACATCGAGGGCCGAAGGGCCTGTACTGCGCTGTATTCTTCTATGTTCTAGTGGAGCCCACGATTGCTGCGAAAGCTTCAGCCTTACCTTTTGCACTGGTGTGCTGGGCTCTTTCGTCAATAAGAACAGGTATATATTTGGATCCTCTTCCTCTTCCAGTGAAATGTTTGATTGTCTGCCAACATATACAACCAGCTGTGACAAGACTGCAGAGCTTAGATCTGTTGGTGGTGGGATCACTTAGCTCTGTCTATCACTTGCTGCTTATGCTGTTTGGCACAGACAGTCCTGTCTGGTGCTTCACCGGATTGTCACCTCATCTTCAGCTGTGTCCGGTGCTGCTCGTGGCATCATCTGTGGGGCAGAGTTAACATTTCAGAACTGAAGAAGGGTCACTGGGCCTGAACTTTTAACAGTGCTTTCTCTCCACAGATGCTGCCAGATCTGCTGAGTTTCTCCAGCAATTTCTGTTTTTGTTCCAAAATTCCAGTATCTGACGTTCCTTGTTTTATAATACTGGAGTCACATATAAGGCTTAACTGCAAAATAAGATGAGGAAAGGGCAAAGGGAATTCCCTGAAGAAGACTCCAAAATAGCTGGCTGTTACTTGTTATGCAGATGTCTCTGGATATGTAAAAATGGAATAGATAGAGTACAGGGGAAAGTTACATTGACTGTGCCCGAAAGAGATGCTTGAGCCCAGTCTCGGAAGAGCTTCCACATCCTCTCCCCATTTTTCATGTTAACCAGAAAGAAAGAGATTACATGAAGTATTGAGTTTGGTGAGGTTTAGGTTGAGTTTTATAGAAAGCTCAGCACTAGTCAAAGTCAAATTTCACAAGAGACGAATAGTTTGAATTCTAAGTGAACCAAAGTCCAAGAGGAGTTCTTGGCCACTGCTACTTTTCTTCATCTTTGTTAATGATGTAGAGTGCAGGGCACACTTTAAAACTTTTCCCAAAAACTGCAAAATTTGTGAACTGTGAGGAGGATAGCTGTTTGCTTCAAGAGCACATCAGCAGGCTAGTGGACATGACAGATTAAAATAACTGTCAAGAAGTTTGAAATGGTATATGTAATTAGGAAGACAAGAGAGTTAAAGATTATGAGGACAGGCAGGAATCTGGAGTAAAGGTCACAACCAGATCAGCTATGATCTTAGTGAATGGCCCACTACAGCACTTAAATCTTCTGTTACTGAGTTCATAAGGATGTGATTATATAAAAAAAGGGTATAATTCTAAAGGGGGCAGTACAGCAGAAAGAGCTGGGCGTATATACACATCAATCATGCATATTGGCAGGGTAAATTGAAACAGCAATTAGTAAGGCACGCAGAAACATTCAAAATAAGATTCTACATTTCTAAACCACTGGTTTGGCCCCAGTTGGGATACTGTGTCTAAACTGGACATCACATTTTAAGAAGGATGTGAAGACATTAGAGAGAATGTGGAAGAGGTTGATGAAAGGGTTCCAGGGATGAGACACTTCTGATATAAATGTACGTTGGAGAGGTGAACAGAAGGCTCAAAGAAATTGATTGAGATATACAAAGTCATGAGAGGTCGAGACAAAGTTGACAGGACAAAACTGTTCCCATTTGTGGAAGGAAAAAGGAGCAGGGGGCAACAATTTAAGGTGATTGGGAAAGAACAGTTAGATGTTTTTTGTGCAACCATTAATTAGGATGTGCAATGTACTGCCTGAAACTATGATAGAATCAAGTTATGACTTTCAGAGGAAATTGGATAATTAACTGAAGGGAAATCATTTGCAGGGAGAAGGGAAAAGGACAAGGGATTGGAACAAACTGATCTTGCAAAGAGTCAGTACAAACACAACAGGCTCTTCCTATGATATATTGATTCTATGGTGATTTTAATCAAGCTGGTCAATAATTCTGTTCCAGGTGGGATTTTAAATTAGGCCTGCCTGCTCCAGAGGCGGGGACACTACTGTGCCCCAAGAGCCTGTTACAGCTAGTCTATGATTCAAGGAATTCTCTGTTGAACATAGAACATAGCATGGTAAAGCACAGTACAGGCCCTTCAGCCCTTAATGTTGTGTCGGCCTTTTATCCTACTCAAAGATCAGACTAACCTGCATACCCTTCATTGTACTATCTTCCATGTACCTACCCAAGAATCGCTTAAACGTCCCTAACGTATCTGATACTACTACCACCGCTCTCTGTGTAAAGAACCTACCTCTGACACCTCCCCAAACATCCCTCCAATCCTCTTAAAATTATGCCCCCTAGTGACTGTTTCTGCCGTGGAAAACAATCTCTGGCTATCTACTCTATTTGTGCCTCTCAACATCTTGTACACCTCTATTAAGTCACCTCTCACCCTCCTTCTCCCCAATAAGAAAAGCCAGAGATCCCTCAACCTTTCTTCTTAAGACATGCCCTCCAGTCCGGACAGCACCCTGGTCAATCTCCTCTGCACCCTCTTTAAAGCACTCACAACTTTCCAATAATGAGGTGACCAGAACTGAACACAATATTCCAAGTGTGGTCTAACAAGGGCTCCATAGAACTGCAGCATAACCTCACGGCTCTTAAACACAATCCCCCTGCTAATGAAAGCCAAAACACCAAACGCGTTCTTCCTCCCACTGTCCAAAGATGTGCAGGTCAGGTGAATTAGCCATGGTAAATTGGCTTCGGAGGAATTACTCTTCGGAGGATCAGTATGGACTGGTTGGCCTGAAGGGCATGTTTCCACACTGTAGGGAATCTAATCTAATCTAAACTCCATTTGCCACCTCTCAGCCCAGCTCTGCAGCTTATCTACGTCCCTCTCTAACCTGCAACATCATTCGCCACTATCCCACAACTCCACTGACCTTAGTGTCATCTGCAAATTTACTAACCCATCCTTCTATGCCCTCGTCCAGGTCATTTATAAAAATGACAAACAGCAGTGGCCCCAAAACAGATTGTTGCAGTACACCACTTGTATGTGAACTCCAGGATGAACATTTCCCATCAACCACCACCCTCTGTCTTCTTTCAGCTAGCCAATTTCTAATCCAAATCACTAAATCACCCCCATCCCATGCCTCCATATTTTGTGCAATAGCCTACCATAGGGAACCTTATCAAATGCCTTACTGAAATCCATACACACTACATCAACTGCTTTACCCTCATCCACCTGTTCGGTCATCTTCTCAAAGAACTCAATAAGGTTTGAGAGGCACGACCTACCCTTCACAAAACTATGTTGACGATCCCAAATCAAATTATTCCTTTCTAGATGATTATAAGTCCTATCTCTTATCACCTTTTCCAACACTTTACCCATGACCGAAATAAGGCTCACTAGTGTATAATTCCCAGGGTTGTCTCTACTCCCCTTCTTGAACAAGGGGACAACATTTGCTATCCTCCAGTCTTCTTGCTCTATTCCTACAAACAGTGATGATATAAAGAACAAAGCCAAAGGCTTTGCAATGTCCTTCCTGGTTTCCCAGAGAATCTGAGGATAAATCCCATCTGGATCAGGGGACTTATCTATTTTTACACTTCCCAGAATTGCTAACACCTCCTCCTTGTCAGCCTCAAACCCATCTAGTCAAGTAGCCTGTATCTCAGTATTATCCTTGACCACATTATCTTTTTCCAGTGTAAATACTGACGAAAAATATTCATTTAGCACCTCTCCTATCTCCTCAGACTCCACGCACAACTTCCCACTGCTATCTTTGATTGGCCCTAAACATACTCTGGGTCCTGCTTTTATTCCTGATATACCGATAGAAAGCCTTAGGGTTTTCCTTGATCCTACCTGTCAATGACTTATGTCCCCTCCTGGCTCTTCTTAGCTCTCTCTTTAGATCTTTCCTGGCTAACTTGTAACTCTCGAGCACCATAACCGAGCCTTCACATCTCATCCTAACATTAGCCTTCTTTTTCTTCTTGACAAGAGATTCAACTTTAGTAAACCATGGTTCCCTTGCTTGACCAGTTCCTCCCTGCCTGACAGATACATACTTATCTAGGACATGCAGTAGCTGTTCCTTGAATGAGCTCCACATTTCAATTGTGCCCATCCCTTGCAGTTTCCTTCTCCATCCTATGCATCCTAAATCTTGCCTAATCGCATCATAATTGCTTTTCCCCCAGCTGTAACTCTTGCCCTGCAGTATATACCTGTCCCTTTACATCACTAAAGTAAACATAACTGAATTGTAGTCGCTATCACCAAAGTGCTCACTTACCTCCAAATCTAACACCTGGCCAGGTTTGTTACCCAGTATCAAATCTAATGTGGCCTCGCCCCTTGTTGGCCTGTCTACATACTGTGTCAAGAAACCCTCCTGCACACGTTGGACAAAAACTGACTCTGAAGTACTCAAACTATTATATTTCCAGTCAATATTTGGAAAGTTGAAGTCCCCCATATCAAGGATCATCTTTGCTATCCTTTCCCCTACATCTCTGGAACTATTTGAAGGCCTATAGAAAACTCCCCACAGGGTGCCCTCTCCTTTCCTGTTTCTAACCTCAGCCCATACTACCTCAGTTGACGAGTCCTCATCAAACGTCCTTTCTGTCACAGTAATACTGTCCTCGACTAACAATGCCACGCCTCCCCCTCTTTTACATTCTTCCCTGATCTTACTGAAACCTCTAAATCCCATAACCTGCCACAACCATTCCTGTCCCTGCTCTATCCATGTCTCTGAAATGGCCACAACATCGAAGTCCCAGGTACCAACCCATGCTGAAAGTTCACCCACCTTATTCTGTATGCTCCTGGTGTTGAAGTAAATATATTTCAAACCGGTGCATTCCTGTGACCTTGAAACCATATTTCTGACCTCACTACTGTCAACTTTCTGGACAGCGGAACTACAATTCAGGTTCCCATCCCCCTGCAGAATTAGTTTAAACCCACCCAAAGAGCATTAGCAAATTTCTCCCCCAGCATATTGGTACCTATCTGGTTCAGGTGTAGACCACCCTGTTTGTAGAGGTCCCACCTACCCCAGAAAGAGCCCCAATAATCCAAGAATCTGAATACCTCCCTCCTGCACCAACCCTGTAGCCATGTGTTCAACTCCTCTCTCTCCCTATTCCTCGCCTCGTTAGCATGTGACACAGATAACTAACCAGTGATAACAACTCTGTTTGTTCTGGCTCTAAGCTTCCACTCCAGCTCCCTGAATTTCTGCCTTAAATCCCCATCCCTTTTCCTACCTATGTCACTGGTGCCTATGTGGACCATAGGCTGCTCCCCCTCCCCCTCAAGGATCCCAAAAACACAATCCGAGACATCACAAACCCTGGCACCTGGGAGGCAACACACCAGCTGTGAGTCTCTCTCGTCCTCACAGAACCTCCTGTCTGTCCCCCTAACTATGGAGTCCCCAATGACTAATGCTCTGCTCCTCTCCCCCACTTCCCTTCTGAGCAACAGGGACAGACTCTGTGCCAGAGCCCTGTATTTCATGATTTACCCCTGGTAAGTTACCCCCCAACAGAATCCAAAACAGTGTACTTGTTTTTCAATCCTTTTGTCACATCCTGGAAGAATTCAGTAAGGTTTGTGAGGCATAACCTGCCCGCCACAAAGCTATGCTGACTGTCTCTAATCAAACTATGGTTTTCCAAGTAATGATAAATACTATCTCTCAGAATCCTCTCCAATACTTTGTCCACCATTGGTGTAAGACTGACTGGTCTGTAATTCCCAGGATTATCCCTATTCCCTTTCTTGAACAAGGGAATAACATTTGCCACCCTCCAATCATTTGACTGTACTCCAGTGGGCAGTGAGGATGAAAAGATCATCACCAAAAGCAGAACAATCTCTTCACTCGCTTCCTGTAGTAAGCTTGGGTATATCCCGTCTGGATATTTATCCCTATGTTTTTCAAAATTTCCAGCATATCCTCCTCCTTAACATCAACCTGTTTAAGTATATTAGCCTGTTTCACACTGTTCTCACAAATGTCAAGGTCCCTCTCAGTGGTGAATTCTGAAGCAAAGTATTTATTAAGGATCTCCCCTACCTCCTCTGACTCCAGGTGCGAGTTTCCTCCACTACCCCTGATTGGCCCTAACCTCACTCTGGTCATCCTTTTGTTCCTGTCATAAGTGTAGAACACCTTAGGGTTTTTTCTTAATTCAACCCGCTAAAGTTTTCTCATGCCCCCTTCTAGCTCTCCTAAGTCCTTTCTTCAGTTCCTTCCTGGCTACCTTATAACCCTCTCAAGCCCTGACTAATCCTTGCCTCCTCAACCTTAAGTATGCTTCCCCCTTCCTCTTGACTTGATGTTTCACCCAATGTTCTTTTACCCTACCATTCCTTCCTTGCCTCAGTGGGACAAACCTATCCAGCACTATTATCAGTGCTTACTAAATAACCTCCACATTTCTGTCTTGCATTTCCCTGAGAACATCTGTTCCCAATTTAGGCTCCCCAGTTCCTGCCTAATAGCATTGCAATTCTCCCTCCCCCAATTAAATACTTTCCGATACTGTCTGCTCCTATCCCTCTCCATGACTGCAGTAAAGGTCAAGGAGTTGTGATCACTATCACCGAAATGCTCTCCCAATGAGAGATCTGACAGTTGGCATGGTTCGTTGCCAACCACCAAATCCAATATGGCCTCCCCTCTAGTCGGCCTACGTACAGATTGAGTCATGAGTCCTTCCTAGACACACCTAACAAAAACTGCTCCATCCAAACTATTTGAACTAAGGAGATTCCAATCCATATTAGGGAAGTTAAAGTCACCCATGACAACAACTGTTACTTCTGTACCTTTCCAAAATCTGCCTCCCAGTCTGCCCCTCTGTGTCTCTATTACTACTGGGGAGTCTGTAGAAACCTCCCGATAAAGTGACTGCTCCTTTCCTGTTTCTGCCTTCCATCCATACTGACTCTGTAGACATACCCTCCTCGACGACCTCCCTTACTGCAGCTGGGATACTATCCCTGATTAGCAATGCCACTCCCCAACCTCTTTTATTCCCCCCCCCCCCCCCCCCAATTCCTTTTGAAACATCTAAACCCCAGAACATCCAACAACCATTCCTGCTCCTGTGATATCCAAGCCTCTGTAATGGCCACATCATCATCGTCCCAAGTACTGATCCATGCGCTACATTCATCACCCTTATTCCTGATACTTCTTGCATTACGATAGACACACTTTAACCTGTCACACTGATTGCACCTTCGCCCTATCTCTCCTCACAGACTCTCTGCATGCTCTATCTGGCTATTCACTATCTACTCCATCATCTGAACCGTAGCTCTGGTTCCCAGCCCCCTGCCAATAAACCCTCCTGAAGAGCTCCAGCAACCCTCCCGCCCAGGATATTGTTGCCCCTCCAGTTTGGTGTAACCCATCCCTCTTGTACAGGTCCCACCTTCTCCAGAAGGCATCCCAATGATCCACATCTCTGAAGCTCTCCCTCCTACATCTGCAGCCACATGTTCATCTGCACTCACTCTCTATTCCTAGCCTGTTGATCGTCCAATGATTGACCAACAGTGGTTGTTGTCCAATGATTAGCCGATGACCAACTAATCATTATCCAGTCATTGACCAATAATTATTGAATGAATGGCTATTGATTACCAGTAGATGTACAGTGGGCATAAATTTCATGTGTTTCAGCAACATTTCAATCACTTTATTAGTTATCTTGTGTATTTTTTTCTCTGCTAGCTATTGGCTAACATGAGTATCTACCTCTGTGCCATCACTGTGGGGATCATGTCTTACTACATGGCAGATCGCAAACATCGCAAAGCATTCCTGGAGACCCGACAATCTCTGGAGATTAAACTCAACCTGGAGGAACAGAGCCAGCAGCAGGTGAGGGAGTATGGTTGGGGTTGTGACAGTATTGTGCACTGCCTAACTCCTGGCACAGGAACAGAAGAACATGAAGAAATATTACCCACAAGTCATTACTTTTTCCACCTCCCACTGAATTTAGACTGTTGTAGGTTTAAGTTATCCAACCTTCCATAATTCGCTCTCCAGGAGCCAGTGCCAGTATCTTCCCTCCACATAAACCCCAATTTCTTGCCCATTCCACAAACTAACTCTGTTTTCTCCAAGCAATTTTATAATTCCTGTACCATAATAATATGTCATTCCACGTTTTCTTTATTCCATATGGACAAGTTCATTTTAATCGCTGAATTCCGTACCTCTTTATTCTGAAACTATGGTTTTGTTTTCACAATTTCTTGACTGACAGAGCCAATTCTTCTGCTGTTTCATTTTTAAATTTTAACATCATTGCCAACATCCGGTGAATATCTTTGCCTACAAAAAATGAAATGTTCACTGTCACAGCAATTCCTTGCAATTCATATCCCTCACAATAGAACCACTACAGAAAGTACTATTAAATATTTTCAAGACAGGTACAGCACAGGGTTAGATTCAGAGTGAATCTAACCTTGACACTGTCCCCATAAAATGTATCACCTCAACTCATTTGGACATACTTGTTCTAATGGTGTTAGTGACATTAATTATTTTCTGTGGGTAACTGGGCTCTAGTTTCTCTATGGCTTTACTGTTTTTTTGTTTGGTTACCAACTAAGGGACTTTTGTTCTGCCTCATTAAAGCTTGGTTCAACCTTCTGTAAAGTTATTCCCTCAGTCACCTCTCCTGTTTACGTATTGTGCTCCAGAGACTTCAGTATCATCATCTTGGCAATGGGAACATACAGGAGTAAGCTCTCACCTGTTCCCTTAGTCTGTGTCCTGCAGTCAACAAAAGTCAGAGTGCTGTTAGAGCACACTGCATCTGAAGAGAAGCAGTTTAGTCCTCCCAGTTTAGCCTCAGTGTTGGGAACCAGCCTGTTATGTCGCAAATTGTCAGATGTATTCTTAGCATCTATATAGGCAACTTAGACCACACCCCTTATCAAACCTTTCTTTTCATTCATGGGATCTGGGCATCACTGTCTGACCCAGTATTTATTGTCTATCCTTAACTGCCAAGATGGCACTTAGGAGTCATCCACATTGCTGTGGGTCTGGAGTCACATGTAAGCCAGACAAGGTAAGGATGGCAGATCTCCTAAAGGACATTAGTGACCCAGATGGGTTTTTCCATGTCAGTCATTCCTGATGAAGGGCTTTTGCCTGAAATGTCAATTCTCCTGCTCATTTGATGCTGCCTGACCGGCTGTGTTTTCCAACACCACATTCCTGACTCTGATCTCCGGTGTCTGCAGTGCTCACTTTCTCCTTTTCCTGACAATCAGCATGACCATCATTAAACTGTTACTTCCAGATTATTATTGAATTCAAAGTCCATCTGCCATTACTCCATTACTACACAAGAACAAGTGTAGGCCATTCAGCCAATTCTGTCATTTACTAGATCACTGCAGATTGTCTACCTCAACACAGTGTTCCTACACTGTCTCCACAATCCAGAAAGTATTTTTATTCACATAACCATCTAATACCCTCTTGAATGCTTCAATTGAACCTGCCCCCAGTGTATTTGCAGGCAGTGTCATCCATACCCTAAATACTTGCTGCACGAAGAAAGGTTTCTCTCACATTCCCCTTGCTTCGTCCCTTTTGCCCTCTCATTCATTTTTCTTTGACAAGTAACGATAGCTTCTCCCTCCCTTCTCTATCCAGCCTGCTCACTTTAACAACCTCGAACAGATCCTTCCTCAGCCACCTTCTTTCCAAAGAAGAACTGCCTCAACGTCTTCAATCTATCCTCATCATAGAAGGTTCTCATTCCTGGAACTATTCCTGTAAATCTCTTCAGTGTTCTCTCCCTTGGATTCAGAGAACACAGTTTGTGATGGACTGTTTTTCTTAGGAATAGTAACAGGATTGTTTGAATCAGATGGGATCCACGAGGATCCATTAGGATGCCACACTGCAGTCTTTTTATACTTATATCTGAATCATTGGCTGTTGGGAGGAGGCTCTGATGATCCCTTGTTCTTTCACTGAGAGATTCTGGATTCCACACAGTCAGAGTTGAGCAGTTCCATGCTAGCAGAACATTGACAGCTCCTCTACCTTGCCTGGTGTTGAGTCTGACTTGGCTGCCTGGTCTGTGAAGCTGGGGTCTGATTCTTACAGCCACCTCTCTCAAGGAGCTACCCCTCTGTTCGGATTGGCAAGCTGACTTTAATTGTTCACATGTCTCAGCCCCTAACCCACCTTTGGGACAAAATCCAGAGTCCCCCAACACCCTCATTTTGTCGAATCTGAGCCATCTTTCCTGTTTTCTCAGGAACGTCTCCTTCTGTCTATCCTACCAAAGCACATTGCAGACGAGATGTTAAATGACATGAAAAAGGACAAAGAGTCAAAGGAGCTACAGCAATTCAACACCATGTACATGTACCGACATGAGAGAGTCAGGTACAGCCCACAGATTGCGGGAGAGATCAGGGAGAGAGGAGTAGCCTGGAAAGGGAGCGAAAAAGCAAGTGACGCAGAGGGAGGGCATGAGAACAACAGGAGCAGCAAGAAAGGGGGAGAGGAATAGGAGGGGGCCTTTGTTTTTGCAGGGTGATAGATTTGGAAGAATTGGTGTTATGTCATGCCTTCAGAAGACATTTCTGCAGTTCATGATGTTGCTGAGATAAACACACATGAGAGAGATGTTCCTGCACACTGCTGCTGTGGTGAGAGCTGGGTATTTTGGGCACTGGGTATTTTGGGCGCTGGGTATTTTGGGCGCTGGGTGTAGCAGGGGCTGTATATAGTGGGCACAGGGTACAACAGGTTCTGGGTGTGATGGCCACAGAACTGAGAAAAGAGGGCACTGCCTGTAGAAGGTACTGAATGTAGTGGGCACCAGGTGTAGCAGGCACTGTGTGTAGTGGGTGATGGGTGTAGTGGGTGCTGGGTGTAATTTACACTGGGTGAATTGAATTGAATTTATTGTCACGTGTACCGAGTCACAGTGAAAAGCTTTGTCTTGCGAGCAGTACAGGCAGATCCCAGAGTTAAGTAGCATCGATAGTAAATAACAGTAATGGGTTATGTATGTAATTGGTGCTGGGTGTAGCGAGCACGGCGGTAATGAATGCTGGTTGTAGTTGGCACTGGGTGTAGTGGGTGCTGGGTGTAGTGGGTGCTGGGTGTGGCAGGTGCTGGGTGTGGTGGGTATGGGTGTAGTGGGTGCTGGGTGTAGGGGGTGCTGAGTGTGGCGTGTGTGGGTGTAGTTGGCACTGGGTGTGGTGGGTGTAGTGGGTGCTGGGTGTGGCGGGTGTGGGTGTAGTGGGTGCTGGGTGTGGCGGGTGTGGGTATAGTGGGTGCTGGGTGTGGCGGGTGTGGGTGTGGTGGGTGTTGGGTGTGGTGGGTGCTGGGTGTGGCGGGTGTGGTGGGTGCTGGGTGTGGCGGGTGTGGGTGTAGTGGGTGCTGGGTGTGGCGGGTGTGGGTGTAGTGGGTGCTGGGTGTGGCGGGTTTGGGCGTAGTGGGTGCTGGGTGTGGTGGGTGCTGGGTGTGGCGGGTGTGGGTGTAGTGGGTGCTGGGTGTGGTGGGTGTGGGTGTAGTGGGTGCTGGGTGTGGCGGGTGTGGGTGTAGTGGGTGCTGGGTGTGGCGGGTGTGGGTGTAGTGGGTGCTGGGTGTGGCGGGTGTGGGTGTAGTGGGTGTGGGTGTAGTGGGTGCTGGGTGTGGCGGGTGTGGGTGTAGTGGGTGCTGGGTGTGGCGGGTGTGGGTGTAGTGGGTGCTGGGTGTGGCGGGTGTGGGTGTAGTGGGTGCTGGGTGTGGCGGGTGTGGGTGTAGTGGGTGCTGGGTGTGGCGGGTGTGGGTGTAGTGGGTGCTGGGTGTGGCGGGTGTGGGTGTAGTGGGTGTGGGTGTAGTGGGTGCTGGGTGCTGGGTGCTGGGTGTGGCGGGTGTGGGTGTAGTGGGTGTGGGTGTAGTGGGTGCTGGGTGTGGTGGGTGCTGGGTGTAATATTAAAGCCGTTGTTGTCTCTCCCCAGTATCCTGTTTGCTGATATTGTTGGATTCACTCAGTTGTCATCCACCTGCAGCGCACAGGAACTGGTCAAACTTCTCAATGAACTCTTCGCTCGCTTTGATAAACTGGCAGCGGTGAGTTGGTCCTTGGAGCTCACTCACTCACCCAGATCGTGTACATTGTTCACACACTCACACCATGCACACTCTCCCCCTGTGCACACTCTCCCCCTGTGCACACTCTCCCCCTGTGCACACTCTCCCCCTGTGCACACTCTCCCCCCCGTGCCACTCTTCCCCCCCGTGCCACTCTTCCCCCCCGTGCCACTCTTCCCCCCCGTGCACACTCTTTCCCCCCCGTGCACACACTCCCCCCAGTGTATACTTCCCCCCTTGCGCACACTCTCCCTGTGTACACTCTCCCCGTGCACATTCTCCCCTTGTGCACACTCTCCCCCGTGCACACTCCACCCCGTGCACACTCCACCCCGTGCACACTCCACCCCGTGCACACTCCACCCCGTGCACACTCCACCCCGTGCACACTCTCTCCCCGTGCACACTCTCTCCCCGTGCACACTCTCTCCCCGTGCACACTCTCTCCCCGTGCACACTCTCTCCCCGTGCACAATCTCCTCCCGTGTATACTCTGCCCCCATGCGTACACTCTCCTCGTGTACACTCTCCCCCATGTACACTCTCTCCCCGTGCACACTCTCTCACCGTGCACACTCTCTCCCCGTGCACACTCTCTCACCGTGCACACTCTCTCACCGTGCACACTCCACCCTGTGCATACTCCACCCTGTGTACACTCCACCCTGTGCACACTCCACCCTGTGCACACTCCACCCCGTGCACACTCCACCCCGTGCACACTCCACCCCGTGCACACTCTCTCCCCGTGCACAATCTCCTCCCGTGTACACTTTCCCCCCGTGTATACTCTCCCCATGTCCACTCTGCCCCCGTGCACACACTCTCCTCGTGTACACTCTCCCCCATGTACACTCTCCCCCGTGCACACTCTCCCCCGTGCCCACTCTCCCCCGTGCCCACTCTCCCCCGTGCCCACTCTCCCCCGTGCCCACTCTCCCCCGTGCCCACTCTCCCCCGTGCCCACTCTCCCCCGTGCCCACTCTCCCCCGTGCCCACTCTCCCCCGTGCCCACTCTCCCCCGTGCCCACTCTCCCCCGTGCCCACTCTCCCCCGTGCCCACTCTCCCCCGTGCACACTCTCCCCCGTGCACACTCTCCCCCGTGTACACTCTCCCCCCGTGTACACTTTCCCCCCGTGTACACTTTCCCCCCGTGTATACTCTCCCCCGTGTCCACTCTCTCCCCGTGTCCACTCTCTCCCCGTGTCCACTCTCTCCCCGTGCACACTCTCTCCCCGTGCACACTCTCTCCCCGTGCACACTCTCTCCCCGTGCACACTCTCTCCCCGTGCACACTCTCTCCCCGTGCACACACTCTCCCCGTGCACACACTCTCCCCATGCACACTCACACAATGTGCACACTCTCCCCTCTTGCACACTCTCCCCCCTTGCACACTCTCCCCATGCACACTCACACAATGTGCACACTCTCCCCTCTTGCGCACACTCCCCTCTTGCACACTCTCCCCTCTTGCACACTCTCCCCATGCACACACTCCCCCTGTGCATACTCTTCCCCCTTGCACACTCTCCCCCGTGCACACTCTCTCCCCGTGCACACTCTCTCCCCGTGCACACTCTCTCCCCGTGCACACTCTCTCCCCGTGCACACTCTCTCCCCGTGCACACTCTCTCCCCGTGCACACACTCTCCCCGTGCACACACTCTCCCCGTGCACACTCTCCCCCGTGTACACACTCCCCCATGTACTCTCTCTCCTGTGTGCACTCTTCCCCATGTACACTCTTCCCCGTGTACACTCTCCCCCGTGTACACTCTCCCCGTGCACACACTCCCCCTGTGCACACTCTCCCCCCTTGCACACTCTCCCCGTGCACACACTCCCCCTGTGCATACTCTTCCCCCTTGCACACTCTCCCTCTGTGCATACTCTCTCCCTTTGCACACACTCCCCCGTGCACACTCTCTCCCCGTGTACACTCTCCCCCGTGTACACACTCCCCCATGTACTCTCTCTCCTGTGTGCACTCTTCCCCATGTACACTCTTCCCCGTGTACACTCTCCCCCGTGTACACTCTCCCCGTGCACACACTCCCCCTCTGCACACACTCCCCCGTGCACACTCTCTCCCCGTGCACACTCTCCCCCGTGTACACTCTCCCCCGTGTACACACTCCCCCGTGTACTCTCTCTCCCGTGTGCACTCTTCCCCGTGTACACTCTTCCCCGTGTACACTCTCCCCCGTGTACACTCTCCCCGTGCACACACTCCCCCTGTGCACACTCTCCCCCCTTGCACACTCTCCCCGTGCACACACTCCCCCTGTGCATACTCTTCCACCTTACACACTCTTCCCCCTTGCACACTCTCCCCTTTCACACTCTCCCCTGTGTACACTCTCCCCCCGTGCACACACTCACCCCTTGCACACTCTCCCCGTGCACACTCTTCCCTGTGGACTGTCCCCCGTGCACACTCTCCCTCTGTGCATACTCTCTCCCCTTGCACATACTCCCCCATGCACACTCTCTCCCCGTGTACACTCTCCCCCATGTACACTCTCCCCTTGTGTACAATCTCTCCCCATGCACACACTTCCCCCCTTGCACACTCTTCCCCCCTTGCACACTCTTCCCCCCTTGCACACTCTCCCCCCTTGCACACTCTTCCCATGCACACACTCTCCCCCCGTGCACACTCTCCCCCCGTGCACACTCTCCCCCCGTGCACACTCTCCCCCCGTGCACACTCTCCCCCCGTGCACACTCTCCCCCCGTGCACACTCTCCCCCCGTGCACACTCTCCCCCCGTGCACACTCTCCCCCCGTGCACACTCTCCCCCCGTGCACACTCTCCCCCCGTGCACACTCTCCCCCCGTGCACACTCTCCCCCCGTGCACACTCTCCCCCCGTGCACACTCTTCCCCCTGTGCACACTCTTCCCCCTGTGCACACTCTCCCCCTGTGCATACTCTCCCCCTTGCACATTCTCCCACCTTGGACACTCTCTCCCCATGTACACTTTCCCCTGTGTACACTCTTCCCCCCAGGCACACACTCTCCCCCCTGCACACTCTCCCCCCTGCACACTCTCCCCCCTGCACACTCTCCCCCCTGCACACTCTCCTACCATGCACACCTTCTCAACATGCACAGTCTCTCACCATGCAGGCTGTCCCACTGTGCACACTGTCCCACTGTGCGCACTCTCTCCCTGTGCGCACTCTCTCCCTGTGCGCACTCTCTCCCTGTGCGCACTCTCTCCCTGTGCGCACTCTCTCCCACCGTGCGCACACTCACACCGTGCACCCTCTTCCCCATGCAGCCTCCCCCCTGCACACTCTCTCCCCGTGCGCACACTCTCCCTGTGCGCACACCCCCGTGCGCTCACTCTCCCCGTGCGCTCACTCTCCCCGTGCGCTCACTCTCCCCGTGCGCACACTCTCCCCGTGCGCACACTCTCCCCGTGCGCACACTCTCCCCGTGCGCACACTCTCCCCGTGCGCACACTCTCCCCGTGCGCACACTCTCCCCGTGCGCACACTCTCCCCGTGCGCACACTCTCCCCGTGCGCACACTCTCCCCGTGCGCACACTCTCCCCGTGCGCACACTCTCCCCGTGCGCACACTCTCCCCGTGCGCACACTCTCCCCGTGCGCACACTCCCCCCGTGCGCACACTCTCCCACCGTGCACACTCTCTCCCCATGCACACTCTCCCCGTGCACACACTCTCCCTGTTCACACTGTGTCTCGCAGCTCATGGTGTGAGCTGGGATTTGATGACCACCCGATGACTGTGACCCCTATTCATGGCTGAACCTCTCAGTGATTCACTGCCTCATAACAATCTCCTTCCTTTGCCCAGAAATATCATCAGTTACGGATCAAAATCCTGGGTGATTGTTACTACTGTATCTGTGGCTTACCAGACAATCGGGATGATCATGCAGCGTGTTCGATTCATATGGGCTTGGCTATGGTTGATGCCATCTCGTAAGTATAATGTGATAGGCTCTGGAACTCTCAGGGGCCCCAAAATACCAACTACCACTTTTCTGTCCTCTCCACAAATGACTCAATGTTCTTCTCAAGCTCCACAGTATTGTCCTTACAGTTTACAATATTCCAAGTTTTGTATTATCTGTAACCTTTGAAACTCTTACCTTGCTCACCAAGATCTGGATCAGTGGATCTCCACTACAAACCTTCTTCCAGCCCAAAAGACATCCATTGACCGTTGGTCTTTGTTTCTTGTCACTCAGCCAACATTGTATCCACATTATGACTGTCCCTTGTACACCATCCTGCCAAGTCTGTTGTGTGG
This sequence comes from Chiloscyllium punctatum, assembly GCF_047496795.1. Lineage (NCBI taxonomy): Eukaryota > Metazoa > Chordata > Chondrichthyes > Orectolobiformes > Hemiscylliidae > Chiloscyllium > Chiloscyllium punctatum. The sequence continues at coordinate 2,183,502 of NC_092749.1, forward strand.
CACTGTATCAAACACATGTACACCACATCGCCAGCATTACTGTCATTGAGCCTTTCTGTGACCTCTTCAGAAAATTCCAGCAAGCTAGTGAAACTCAAATTTTTCCTTTAGAAATTGTGCCGGCTCTCCCTCATTAAGCCACATAACCCAGATTGGTCTGTGTGGTTAACAAATTTGACCAAATTATTGTTGGAAGTTTCCCCATCACTGAAATTAAACTGAAAAACAAACATAGAGATTGCTGGCCAAGTTCTGCAGGACTGGCAGCATCAGTGGAGAGAGAAGCAGTGAACATTTCAATTCTGATATGGTTCTTGTTTAAAACTTCAGAACCCATTCCAAGGAGTCTTTGGATTTGAAATATTAATTCTATTTTTTTCTCCAGAGATGCTGCCAGACCAGCTGAGCATTGTTTCCCATCAGGATTTCTGAAATCCACACCATTTTGTTTTCATTTCTTTAAAGCCGAGGATGAAGTCCTTGTCAGCTTTTAATTCTCATAGTTTTCTCAGTACTCTGTCCTCTGATGCTAATCCTTTTACGGTCCTTATTCCCTTTCATCTCTTATAGATTCATAGATTCACCGAGTCATACAGCATGGAATCAGACCCTTTGGTCCCACCGTTCCATGCCAACCACAATCCCAAACTAAACTAGTCCCATTGCCTGCTCCTGGCCCATATTCCTGCAAACGCGTCCTATTCATGTACTTTTCCAAGTGTCTTTTAAACATTATAATTGTACCCACATCCACCACTTCACAATTATTCATGGGGATGCTTTTTATGTCTCTACAACGAATACGTATATAAAATATCTATTCAGTCCATTTGCCATTTTCTTGTTGTCCATAATTAGTGGCCCAGGCTAATCCACTGAGAGGCTCAGAATAGTCAGGGGCACTCATCATTGGGGAAACTCCCCTTTGAGCAGCTTCCTGACATTGAGAATCTTAACTGGGGCACTGTATGAAGAGCAGAGTCATTTTCAGGGAGTTGTGCTTGTGTGGGTTTTCAGTGTGGGGTTAGGAGAGTGTGGGGTTAGGAGAGTGTGGGTGACACGGACAGTCTGACAGTGGGTGCTGAGTAGGTATACGGTTTGTGTTCTGAATGCTAGTAGTGGGTGTGGTTATGGGGTTCCAGATTCTGGATGCTTCGTGTGCATGATGGGTACCAACTGTTGGATGATGACTGTCATGAGTTTTTGTTGAGGTGATGAGTGCTATGTGTTGGGTATTGGTTGTTGCATTCAGTTTTGGCCGTAGGATGTTGGGTGCTGTCTCTGGATGCTAGTGTTTGGCTGTTTATTGTTGGGTGCTGGTTGTTAAATCTGAGTGTGAATGTTAGTTGTTGAATGATATTTGTGGACATAGGGTGCTGGATGTTGGGTATTGTAGTTGGTCTCTGGGTATTAATGCTGGTTTGGGTACTGTTAGTTTGGTGTTGGGTGCTGCGTGTGCTTACTGGATGCTGTATATTGGGTGCCTGGCAGGTTTGGTTGGGTGCTGGGTGGACTTGATGGGTGCTGGGTAGGTTGAGTGCTATTTCTTGGGTGCTGAGTAGGTATGTTTGATGCTGTTTGGGTGCTGGGTGCTGTTTATTGGATGCTGGGTGGCCTTGATGAGTGCTGTTTATTGGGGGTTGGTTGCACTGAAGGTGTGGGACCTGAGTGTATCACAACTTTAGGGGGTCGGGGGTCAGATCAGATCTACTTCCTCTTCCTGTTCTCTGACAGGTTTCTCTGTTGTAGGTACGTTCGTGAAAAGACAAAAACAGAGGTGAATATGCGGGTTGGCATTCACAGTGGCACTGTCCTCGGTGGTGTCCTGGGGCAGAAGAACTGGCAATATGATGTCTGGTCTACAGATGTTACATTGGCAAACAAGATGGAGGCTGGCGGTATCCCTGGGTAGGTGTTTGTTGACTGATCAGTGACGCTAAAAATTCATTGGGAACACTGAATACCCACTGGTTAGGTCTCAATAGCAACACACTCACTCACTCCCATACACACTCACTCACTCCCATACACACTCACTCACTCCCACACACACCGACTCACTCCCACACACACCGACTCACTCCCACACACACCGACTCACTCCCACACACACCGACTCACTCCCACACACCCCGACTCACTCCCACACACACCGACCCACTCCCACGCACACCGACTCACTCCCATACACATTGACTCACTCCCACACACACCGACTCACTCCCATACACACCGACTCACTCCCATACACCCCGACTCACTCCCACGCACACCGCCTCACTCCCATAGACACCGACTCACTCCCATAGACACCGACTCACTCCCATACACACTGACTCACTCCCACACACCCCGACTCACTCCCATACACCCCGACTCACTCCCATACACACTGACTCACTCCCACACACACCGACTCACTCCCATAGACACTCACTCACTCCCACACACCCCGACTCACTCCCATACACCCCGACTCACTCCCATACACACTGACTCACTCCCACACACACCGACTCACTCCCATAGACACCGACTCACTCCCACACACACCGACTCACTCCCACACACACCGACTCACTCCCATAGACACCGACTCACTCCCACACACACCGACTCACTCCCACACACACCGACTCACTCCCACACACACCGACTCACTCCCACACACACCGACTCACTCCCACACACACCGACTCACTCCCACACACACTGACTCACTCCTATACACACCGACACACTCCCATACACACTCACTCACTCCCACACACACCGACTCACTCCCATACACCCCGACTCACTCCCATACACCCCGACTCACTCCCACACACACTGACTCACTCCCACACACACCGACTCACTCCCATACACACGGACTCACTCCCATACACACGGACTCACTCCCACACACACCGACTCACTCCCACACACCCCGACTCACTCCCATACACACCGACTCACTCCCATACACACGGACTCACTCCCACACACCCCGACTCACTCCCACACACACTGACTCACTCCTATACACACCGACACACTCCCATACACACTCACTCACTCCCACACACACCGACTCACTCCCATACACCCCGACTCACTCCCATACACCCCGACTCACTCCCACACACACTGACTCACTCCCACACACACTGACTCACTCCCACACACCCCGACTCACTCCCACACACACCGACTCACTCCCACACACACCGACTCACTCCCATACACACCGACTCACTCCCACACACCCCGACTCACTCCCACACACCCCGACACACTCCCACACACACCGACTCACTCCTATACACACTGACTCACTCCCATACACACCGACTCACTCGCACACACCCCGACTCACTCCCACACACCCCGACACACTCCCATACACACTGACTCACTCCCACACACCCCGACTCACTCCCACACACCCCGACTCACTCCCATACACACCGACTCACTCCCACACACCCCGACTCACTCCCACACACACCGACTCACTCCCATACACCCCGACTCACTCCCACACACCCCGACTCACTCCCACACACCCCGACTCACTCCCACACACCCCGACTCACTCCCACACACCCCGACTCACTCCCACACACCCCGACTCACTCCCACACACCCCGACTCACTCCCACACACCCCGACTCACTCCCATACACCCCGACTCACTCCCATACACCCCGACTCACTCCCATACACACTGACTCACTCCCACACACCCCGACTCACTCCCACACACCCCGACTCACTCCCACACACCCCGACTCACTCCCACACACCCCGACTCACTCCCACACACCCCGACTCACTCCCACACACCCCGACTCACTCCCACACACACCGACTCACTCCCACACACACCGACTCACTCCTATACACACTGACTCACTCCCATACACACTGACTCACTCGCACACACCCCGACTCACTCCCACACACCCCGACTCACTCCCACACACCCCGACACACACCCACACACACCGACTCACTCCTATACACACTGACTCACTCCCATACACACTGACTCACTCGCACACACCCCGACTCACTCCCATACACCCCGACTCACTCCCACACACACCGACTCACTCCCATACACACTGACTCACTCGCACACACCCCGACCCACTCCCATACACACCGACACACTCCCATACACACTGACTCACTCCCACACACACCGACTCACTCCCACACACACCGACTCACTCCCACACACACCGACTCACTCCCACACACCCCGACACACTCCCATACACACCGACTCACTCCCACACACACCGACTCACTCCTATACACACTGACTCACTCCCATACACACTGACTCACTCCCACACACCCCGACACACTCCCATACACACCGACTCACTCCCACACACCCCGACACACTCCCATACACACTGACTCACTCCCACACACCCCGACACACTCCCATACACACTGACTCACTCCCACACACACCGACTCACTCCCACACACACCGACTCACTCCCACACACACCGACTCACTCCCACACACCCCGACCCACTCCCATACACACCGACACACTCCCATACACACTGACTCACTCCCACACACCCCGACCCACTCCCATACACCCCGACCCACTCCCATACACCCCGACTCACTCCCACACACACCGACTCACTCCCACACACACCGACTCACTCCCACACACACCGACTCACTCCCACACACCCCGACACACTCCCATACACACTGACTCACTCCCATACACCCCGACTCACTCCCACACACCCCGACTCACTCCCATACACACTGACTCACTCGCACACACCCCGACTCACTCCCATACACCCCGACTCACTCCCACACACCCCGACTCACTCCCACACACCCCGACTCACTCCCACACACCCCGACTCACTCCCATACACACTGACTCACTCCCACACACCCCGACTCACTCCCACACAGCCCGACACACTCCCACACACCCCGACACACTCCCACACACCCCGACACACTCCCATACACACTGACTCACTCCCACACACCCCGACACACTCCCATACACACTGACTCACTCCCACACACACCGACTCACTCCCACACACCCCGACTCACTCCCATACACACTGACTCACTCCCACACACACCGACTCATTCCCACACACCCCGACTCATTCCCACACACACCGACTCACTCCCACACACACTGACTCACTCCCACACACACCGACTCACTCCCACACACACCGACTCACTCCCACACACCCCGACTCACTCCCATACACACTGACTCACTCCCACACACACCGACTCATTCCCACACACACCGACTCATTCCCACACACACCGACTCACTCCCACACACACCGACTCACTCCCACACACACCGACTCACTCCCACACACACCGACTCACTCCCACACACACCGACTCACTCCCACACACACCGCCTCACTCCCATACACACTGATTCACTCCCATACACACCGACTCACTCCCACACACACCGACTCACTCCTATACACACTGACTCACTCCCATACACACTGACTCACTCGCACACACCCCGACTCACTCCCACACACCCCGACACACTCCCATACACACTGACTCACTCCCACACACCCCGACTCACTCCCACACACCCCGACTCACTCCCATACACACCGACTCACTCCCACACACCCCGACTCACTCCCACACACACCGACTCACTCCCACACACCCCGACTCACTCCCACACACCCCGACTCACTCCCACACACCCCGACTCACTCCCACACACCCCGACTCACTCCCACACACCCCGACTCACTCCCATACACCCCGACTCACTCCCATACACCCCGACTCACTCCCATACACCCCGACTCACTCCCATACACACTGACTCACTCCCACACACCCCGACTCACTCCCACACACCCCGACTCACTCCCACACACCCCGACTCACTCCCACACACCCCGACTCACTCCCACACACACTGACTCACTCCCACACACTCCGACTCACTCCCACACACACCGACTCACTCCCACACACACCGACTCACTCCCACACACACCGACTCACTCCCACACACCCCGACACACTCCCATACACACTGACTCACTCCCATACACCCCGACTCACTCCCACACACCCCGACTCACTCCCATACACACTGACTCACTCGCACACACCCCGACTCACTCCCATACACCCCGACTCACTCCCACACACCCCGACTCACTCCCACACACCCCGACTCACTCCCACACACCCCGACTCACTCCCACACACCCCGACTCACTCCCATACACACTGACTCACTCCCACACACCCCGACTCACTCCCACACAGCCCGACACACTCCCACACACCCCGACACACTCCCACACACCCCGACACACTCCCATACACACTGACTCACTCCCACACACCCCGACACACTCCCATACACACTGACTCACTCCCACACACACCGACTCACTCCCACACACCCCGACTCACTCCCATACACACTGACTCACTCCCACACACACCGACTCATTCCCACACACCCCGACTCATTCCCACACACACCGACTCACTCCCACACACACTGACTCACTCCCACACACACCGACTCACTCCCACACACACCGACTCACTCCCACACACCCCGACTCACTCCCATACACACTGACTCACTCCCACACACACCGACTCATTCCCACACACACCGACTCATTCCCACACACACCGACTCATTCCCACACACACCGACTCACTCCCACACACACCGACTCACTCCCACACACACCGACTCACTCCCACACACACCGACTCACTCCCACACACACCGCCTCACTCCCATACACACTGATTCACTCCCATACACACCGACTCACTCCCACACACACCGACTCATTCCCACACACACCGACTCATTCCCACACACACCGACTCACTCCCACACACCCCGACACACTCCCACACACCCCGACACACTCCCACACACCCCGACTCACTCCCACACACACCGACTCACTCCCACACACACCGACTCACTCCCACACACCCCGACTCACTCCCACACACCCCGACTCACTCCCACACACCCCGACTCACTCCCACACACCCCGACTCACTCCCACACACCCCGACTCACTCCCACACACACCGACTCACTCCCACACACACCGACTCATTCCCACACACCCCGACTCACTCCCACACACACTGACTCACTCCCACACACCCCGACTCACTCCCACACACACCGACTCACTCCCATACACCCCGACTCACTCCCACACACACTGACTCACTCCCATACACACCGACTCACTCCCACACACCCCGACTCACTCCCATACACACTGACTCACTCCCATACACCCCGACTCACTCCCACACACCCCGACTCACTCCCACACACACTGACTCACTCCCATACACACCGACTCACTCCCACACACACCGACTCACTCCCACACACACCGACTCACTCCCACACACACTGACTCACTCCCACACACACCGACTCACTCCCACACACACCGACTCACTCCCATACACACCGACTCACTCCCATACACACCGACTCACTCCCATACACACTGACTCACTCCCATACACCCCGACTCACTCCCACACACACCGACTCACTCCCACACACACCGACTCACTCCCATACACCCCGACTCACTCCCACACACACCGACTCACTCCCATACACCCCGACTCACTCCCATACACACCGACTCAGTCCCACGCACACCGACTCACTCCCACACACACCGACTCACTCCCATACACCCCGACTCACTCCCATACACACCGACTCAGTCCCACGCACACCGACTCACTCCCATACACACCGACTCACTCCCACACACACCGACTCACTCCCACGCACACCGACTCACTCCCACGCACACCGACTCATTCCCACACACACCGACTCACTCCTATACACACCGACTCACTCCTATACACACTGACTCACTCCCATACACACTGACTCACTCCCATACACCCTGACTCACTCCCACACACCCCGACTCACTCCCACACACCCCGACTCACTCCCACACAGCCCGACACACTCCCATACACACCGACTCACTCCCACACACCCCGACTCACTCCCACACAGCCCGACACACTCCCATACACACCGACTCACTCCCACACACCCCGACTCACTCCCATACACCCCGACTCACTCCCATACACCCCGACTCACTCCCACACACCCCGACTCACTCCCACACAGCCCGACTCACTCCCACACACCCCGACTCACTCCCACACACCCCGACTCACTCCCACACAGCCCGACTCACTCCCACACACCCCGACTCACTCCCACACACCCCGACTCACTCCCACACAGCCCGACACACTCCCATACACACTGACTCACTCCCACACACCCCGACTCACTCCCACACAGCCCGACACACTCCCATACACACCGACTCACTCCCACACACACCGACTCACTCCCACACACCCCGACTCACTCCCACGCACACCGACTCACTCCCACGCACACCGACTCACTCCCACGCACACCGACTCACTCCCATACACCCCGACTCACTCCCATACACCCCGACTCACTCCCATACACCCCGACTCACTCCCACGCACACCGACTCACTCCCACGCACACCGACTCACTCCCATACACACCGACTCACTTCCACGTACACCGACTCACACCCAAACCCACTGACTCACTCCCACACATACCGACTCACTCCCATACACACCGACTCACTCCCACGCACACCGACTCACTCCCACGCACACCGACTCACTCCCACGCACACCGACTCACTCCCACGCACACCGACTCACTCCCACGCACACCGACTCACTCCCACGCACACCGACTCACTCCCATGCACACCGACTCACACCCAAACCCACTGACTCACTCCCATACACACCGACTCACTCCCATACACACCGATTCACTCCCATACACACCGACTCACTCCCACACACACCGACTCACTCCCACACACACCGACTCACTCATTCTTGCACACGCTCAGACTCAGATAAAGACATTCGCTTACATTTGTACCCACACTCATTCACACACACATACTCTCACATCTGCATTCACAACCACACTTATGCACACAATCACTCACTCCACACACATATATACATACACATTCACACTCTCGCACACACTTGCCCTCAGGCACCTACAAACACTTTATTTATGCACACTTGTATAAATACACATGTACTCATGCACTGACTCTCTGTCTGTCTGTCTCTCTCTCTCTCCCTCTCCCCACACCCCCGCCTCGTTTGATAAATGATATTTTAGACTAAGAAATTCATCCTGTATAGAAGAGGCCCTTTGACCTATATAATCTGCACTGACCTATCTACAGGAGTCACACTTTCCTGCATTTGGTCCATAGCTTTGAATATCTGACACTTAATGCTCATCCAAGTACTTTTTACTGGTTTTGAGGTTTTCCATCTCTGTGACCCTCCCAGGCAATTCACAGCATCCACTGGGTTCTTCCAAAAACTCCCTCTAAACCTGCTTCCCTTCTCCGTAAAATTATGCCCCTTGTCATTGCCCCCTGCATTTTAACCATTCTGTCTATATCTTTAATAACCTTATACATCTCAATCAGATCCCCTCGTAACTTGCCATGCTGTAAAGAATTTTGATTTGTTTTGGTTTTTACCAGTGGCCTCTTGTTGAAACAAGCATAAAATGCTGCAGATTTTGTTTTAAAAATAAAACAGAAGTTTATGAATGAAGCAATGAAGATGAAATAAAATAAACTAAACCATTTTGCTATAACACAAATTAAGATTTAAAAACCCACGTAAAAGTATAATCCCATTCATCACAAAGCGCTCCTTTTAAACTGAAACACAAAACAACAACTTTAGTATAGGACACCTTCTAGAGTTCCCCAAAATACCACTTGTACATGCCCACCTCAGATTCCCCAACTCTAACACCTCATTACATTTGTATCACTTCTGATTTCAGTGTATAAACGGGAACTGCAGAAAGCTGCTTCCTTGAGCTATTCGACACCTGATCGTATATTCACTCAGTTTCAAGCAATCTCTGCAAGGTTTTATTCCAACACTTCTGGTCTTCTCTCTTCTGTCTGATATTAACTCTTTATGCCAGGATGGCTCAGAGCAGTCTAAGGTAAACAGAAAGTGCACTAAAGCACAATGAGTCTAAAGCTGGGTGTAAAAAACTGTTTTTGAAGAAATTGCCCTGACTACAGAAATACTTACAAGTTTATTTAATTTCCGACTGTGCGTTAAAAACGTGCTTTTTGCATCACCCACAACATGGACTTGGGTATCACTGGTTCCTGTAGTATTTATTGTCCATCTCTAGTTGCCCCTTGGTGGCCTATTTCTTGAATCTCTGCTGTCCATGTGGGAGATGCCGTTTCACCCTGTAACACACTGAAAGAACAACAATATGTTTCCAAGTCAGCATGGTGAGTGGCTTGATGGGGAACTTGCAAATGCTCGTGTTCCCAAGTATCTCCTGCCCTTGTCCTTCTGGATGGTCATGGTCATAGGTTTGGAAGGAAACGAAAACAGGAAGTTCAAAAGAAGGGTCACTCGACCCGAAACATTAATTCTGCTTTCTTTCCCCAGATGCTGCCAGAGCTTTTGAAATTTTTCAGCAATTTCTGTTTTTGTTTCTGATTTCTATAGTTCTTTGGTTTCTGTTTAGTAAAGGTTTGGAAGGTGGTATCTAATTTACAAATCAAGAGCTCAAATTTACAAGATAGAATATTAAAATATATACAAATCACACAGTCTGCATCACAATATACACACATTGTCATATACGCATGCATGTGCTCATTCAGGCACATACACTCACCCACACATACATATCCCCTCAGTACTGACCATCTGACAGTGCAGCACTCCCTCAGTACTGACCCTCTGACAGTGCAGCACTCCCTCAGTACTGACCCTCTGACAGTGCAGCACTCCCTCAGTACTGACCCTCTGACAGTGTGGCACTCCCTCAGTACTGACCCTCTGACAGTACAGCACTCCCTCAGTACTGACCCTCTGACAGTGCAGCACTCCCTCAGTACTGACCCTCTGACGATGCAGCACTCCCTCAGTACTGACCCTCCGACAGTGCGGCACTCCCTCAGCACTGACCCTCCGACAGTGCGGCACTCCCTCAGCACTGACCCTCTGACGATGCAGCACTCCCTCAGTACTGACCCTCTGACAGTGCGGCACTCCCTCAGCACTGACCCTCTGACGATGCAGCACTCCCTCAGTACTGACCCTCTGACAGTGTGGCACTCCCTCAGCACTGACCCTCTGACGATGCAGCACTCCCTCAGTACTGACCCTCCGACAGTGCGGCACTCCCTCAGCACTGACCCTCTGACGATGCAGCACTCCCTCAGTACTGACCATCTGACGATGCAGCACTCTGTCAGAATGGCCCATTGACAGTGCCTGCTCCCTCAGTATGACCCATTGATGGTGCAGCACTCCCTGAGGCTGCTAATCACAGTTCGATTCAAGCTTTCTCTAGCCCACTGCCTACACAAGATATCAGAATAATTGTGCTTGTATCCAATTAGAACCCGATGGTTAAAGGTGAATTTGTTCCTTGTCTGCTTTGTCCACAGGAGAGTGCACATTTCAGAAAGCACCTGTAACTGTCTGAATGGAGAGTTTGAGCTTGAACCAGGAGAAGGGGAGAAGAGGAATGAGTATTTGCGGGAAAAGGGGATCACGACATACCTGGTGGTTGTGGCAAAATCTGCGGCTGTCAAGAATGGGATCAATGGAGTGGTGAATCTGGGGGGACTGGAGAGTTTCATGGAAACATAGAAAATACAAGCAGCACTAGGACATTCTGCTGTTCCTGCATTTGCCGTTTGCCTCCTTTAGCCCCAAGTGCTATATCCAACTCCTTCTTGCAGTCACACTATGTTTTGGCCTCAACCATTTTCTGTGGCAGAGAATTCCACAGAGAACAAAGAACAATCCAGCAAAGGAACAGGCCATTTGGCCCTCTAAGACTGTTCCAGCCCATTTTGTCCTTCCATTCTAAACCTGCCTTCACTTACAATTTCCCTTCCTATTCATGAGTTTGTCCAGATATGTCTTGAAGGCTCACTACTCTCTGGGTGAGGACATTTCTCCTCAGCTCAGACTAAAAGGTTTAACCTGTATCCTTAGACTATGATTCCCCCAACCCAGTCTGTCCTCATACATCAGTCCTCTCATCTGAGGAATCAGCCTAGAAACCTTCACTGTGCTGTCTGAATAGTAAGAACATCCTTCCTCAGATAAGGAGACTTAAACTGCACACCATATTCCAGGCCTCACCAAGTCCCTGTATAATTGCAACAAGACATTCCTGCTCATGTACTCAAAGGGCACCATGTGCTGCCTGTCCTGCCTGCTGCATGCTGACCCTCAATGTCTGGTGCACAGGGACACCCAGACCTTGTTGCACATTCCCTTCTCTCAACTTACAGCCATTCAAACAGTAACCTGCCTTTCTGCTTTTGCTACCAAAGAGGATAGCATCACATTTATTTCCATCGTACTGCACCTGCCATGCATTTGCTCACTCACTCAGCCTGATCAAATCATGCTGCAGCATTTCTGCATCCTCCTCATCCTCCCTGTAAATTTAGGGATATTAAATTAATAATATATATTGTGAACAGGTAGGTTTCTAGTACTAATCCCTGTGGTACCCCACTGTCTGCCATTTGGGAAAAGACCCATTTATTCACACTCTTTATTTCTTGTCTGCCATCCATCTCAAAACACTGGTCCCAGTCCCATACACTTTAATTTTGCCCTAATCTCTTACATGGACCTTTTCAAATGCCTGTTGAAAGTCCAAACAAACTACAGCCACTGGCTCTCTCTGATCAGTTCTACTAGATATAGCCTTGAAATATTCCAATAGATTTTGCAAATCCATCCTGACACTGTCCAAATGCTTAGCTATTATTTTGTAATGTATTCTGGCATTTTTCCTACTACTAACATCAGACTGACTGGTCTATAATGCCCAGTTTTCTCTCTGCCTCCCTTTTTAAATAGAGGGATCACATTAGCTACCGCCCAATCTGTAGGATTTGTTCCACAATCTGTAGAATCTTGTAAGGGCGGCAGTATCCGAGGAGCAGGAGAGTCGACGTTTCGGACAAAAGCCCTTCATCAGGTTTTTGCCCGAAACATCAACTCTCCTGCTCCTCAGATGCTGCCTGACCTGCTCTGCTTTTCCAGCAGGATACTCTCAGCTTTAATCTCCAGTGTCTGCAGTTCTCACCTTCACCTATAGAATCTTATAAGATGACCACCAATACATCCACTATCTCTAAGGCTGTTGTGGGATGTAGACTATCAGGCCCTGGGAGTTTATCAGCCTTTAATGCGATCAATTTCCCCAACACCATTTCCCTGCTAATACTGATCTCCCTCAATTCCTCGCAATCCCTCAAAACTGGGTTCTGCGACATTCCTGAGATGTTACTTATGTCATCCTTTCTGAACACCAAACCAAATTATGTGTTTAGTTAGTCGTCATTTCTCATTATGAATTCCCCTTTCTGACTGTAAGGAACCTACATTTGTCTTCGTCAGTCTCTTCAAATACCTATAGATACTTTTTCAGTTAATATATATATTCATAAATTGCAAGCTTACTCTCATACTCTATTTTCCACTTCCTAATCAATCCCTTTCTCCTCCTTTGCTGAATTCTAAACTGCTCCCTCTACTCAGATCTGTTGTTTTTATCCTGGCCAGTTTAAATACTCTCCCTGCGATTTAATTTTGCTTCCTTTTTTATCTCTAATTTCCTTTGGACACTTGGCTTGTCATCTTTCCCATTTTACTTTTGTTGCAGACAGGAATGAGCAATTGTTGCAGTTCATGCATGTGGTTTAGTGGGAGGTTATCACCTTGTGGTATTATCACTAGATCATTAATCTAATGATCCAGCTAATGTTCTGGGGACCTGGGTTCAAATCCCGTCATTAGCAGATGGTAGAATTTGAAGTCATTTTAAAAGTGGAATTAACACAACTAATAATGACCATGAAACCATTGCTGATTGTCAAGAAAATAAAACCATCTATCCACTCACATCCTTTTAGAGAAGGAAATCTGCTATCCTCATCTGGTCTGGCTACATGTGACTCCAGATGCACAGCAATGGGGTTCACCCTGAATTGCTCTCTGGGCAATTAGGGATGGGCAATAAATGCCCACATCCTGTGAATGAGCAAAAAAGAAGTGTTTGCTGTTGCTTTTCCACCATTGCCCCTTTCAGTAATGTTCCCCAATCCAGCATAGCCAACTCACACCTTGGTAAAAACAATGACTGCAGATGGGAAGAGGTGTAATCCCACCCTACCTCTTGCAAAAATGCCATCCCGTATTCCCAATTCCTACACCTCCGCCGGATCTGCTCCCAGGAGGACCAGATCCACCACAGAACACACCAGATGGCCTCCTTCTTTAGAGACCGCAAATTCCCTTCCCACGTGGTTAAAGATGCCCTCCAACGCATCTCGTCCACATCCCGCACCTCCGCCCTCAGACCCCACCCCTCCAACCGTAACAAGGACAGAACGCCCCTGGTGCTCACCTTCCACCCTACCAACCTTCGCATAAACCAAATCATCCGCCAACATTTCCGCCACCCCCAAACAGACCCCACTACCAGGGATATATTTCCCTGCCCACCCCTTTCTGCCTTCCGCAAAGACCGTTCCCTCCATGACTACCTGGTCAGGTCCATGCCCCCCTACGACCCACCCTCCCACCCTGGCACTTTCCTCTGCCACCGCAGGAACTGTAAAACCTGTGCCCACATCTCCTCCCTCACCTCTATCAAAGGCCCTAAAGGAGCCTTCCACATCCATCAAAGTTTTACCTGCACATTCACTAATATCATTTATTGTATCCGTTGCTCCCGATGCGGTCTCCTCTACATTGGGGAGACTGGATGCCTCCTAGCAGAGCGCTTTAGGGAACATCTCCGGGACACCCGCACCAATCAACCAAACCGCCCCGTGGCCCAACATTTCAACTCCCCCTCCCACTCTGCCGAGGACATGGAGGTCGTGGGCCTCCTTCACCGCCGCTCCCTCACCACCAGACGCCTGGAGGAAGAACACCTCATCTTCCGCCTCGGAACACTTCAACCCCAGGGCATCAATGTGGACTTCAACAGTTTCCTCATTTCCCCTTCCCCCACCTCACCCTAGTTCTAAACTTCCAGCTCAGTAACTGTCCCCGTGACTTGTCCGACCTGCCTATCTTCCTTTCCACCTATCCACTCCACCCTCTCCTCCTTGACCTATCACCTTCATCCCCTCCCCCACTCACCCATTGTACTCTATGCTACTCTCTCCCCACCCCCACCCTCCTCTAGCTTATCTCTCCACGCTTCAGGCTCACTGCCTTTATTCCTGATGAAGGGCTTTTGCCTGAAACGTCGATTTCGAAGCTACTTGGATGCTGCCTGAACTGCTGTGCTCTTCCAGCACCACTAACTCACACCTTGTACCACTGGGCAGGTCGTTCTTGTGCAACCCCATGCCATAGAAAAATAGTGCTTTAGAAACAGCACTTAAAGTGTTGGCAATGTAATCATATTACAGCCAACACACATTTTAAAAGTTCACACTTTAGAAACAATGTCCTCAATTCGTCAATCATGTTATGGCGAACCCATGTTAACAAAACATGCGTTATAGCAGAACAACCTGTAATTTCTTCTATTTAAATTCAGGACCCTAGTCTCAGAATCAATTATCTCACTCGCCACTTTGATGAGGAATTCTATCATATTCTGGTTGCTCATCCCCAGGGGGCCTCACCCAACTAGATTGCTAATTATTCCTTTCTTATTATACAATACAGTCTAAGATGGCCTGTTCTCTAGTTGGTTCCTCAATGCATTGGTCGAAAGAATGACCCTGTGTACTTTCCAGGATTTCCTCCTCTCTAGTTTTGTTACTGATTTGATTTGCCCAATCCATATGCAGATTATAATCACAAAATTAATTTCCTATTTAATGCTATTCCCAACATCACCCCTACAGTTTGGGGGTCAATATACAACTCCACTAATGTATTTTGCCTCTTGGTATTCCTCAGCTGTGCCCATTCTGATACCACATTGTTGGAGATAATATCCTTAATATCCGTCCTCACTAGTTTGTTAGTTTCCTATTAACTGGTAATGCTGTCCAACCACGTTTTCCTTTTTATCTGTTGTTCTTAAATACTGAACATTCTGAATGTTCATTCCCATCCCCCATTACTCATGTCTCTGTACGTTTGACTATTTCATCCCTGTTTTCATCGATTTACATGATTAATTCATCCATTTTATTACGACTGCTCCATGTGTTAAAGCACAAAGCATTAAGGCTTGTCTTTTTCACATTATTTGTCCCATTTGCATTGTCTTTTAGTGTCCCTGTTTGGTTCTGGTCATTGAGTTCCCACCTATCTTATTCCCCTTTCTGTATTTTATTTGTGTCCTTGATTCTCCTTCCTCTGGTCCATTTTGGATTAATTCATCCCCAAACACTCTTGCTAATTCTCTTCCAAGGCACTCAGCCCTGGTCCTGCCCCAGATGTAAATTGTCCAGTTTGTATTCTATGCCCTTATTAATAACCCTGAGATCCCTGCATGCTTTATTAGCTGTTCTCTCTACCTATCCTGCCATTTTCAATGGTTTGTGCACC
Organism: Chiloscyllium punctatum; assembly: GCF_047496795.1. NCBI lineage: Eukaryota > Metazoa > Chordata > Chondrichthyes > Orectolobiformes > Hemiscylliidae > Chiloscyllium > Chiloscyllium punctatum. Next base: position 2,200,246 of record NC_092749.1, read on the forward strand.
TATACACAAATCTGCTCCTGCGGCCACTTTAAAATTATATATTGACTTTGTGTTCTTCTGCCCAAAAATGTATCACCTTCTCGGCATTGGACCTCATCTACCACCTTTTTGCCCACTCCACCAACTTATAAATGTCCTTTTGGAGTTCCACACTGTCCTCCTCACAATTTGCAATTCTTCAAGTTTAATGTCAGTCTTCAAACATTAAAATTGTCTCCTGCACACGAAGATCCAGATCATTAATGTATATCAGGACAAACGAGGCTCCCAATACCAACCCCTAGAATTTACACTCGAAACATTCCTTCAGACCTATGTTCCCTATTTCCCATCACACATCCTGTGTTGCTACTGTCCCCCTTATGCCACTACCCTATAACTTTTCTCGCCAGTCTGTTGTGTGGCGCTGTATCAATCACTTTCTGGAAATGTATGTACAGCACATAAAGCAGTGTCACCTTAATCAAGCCTTTTCTGTTACCTCTTCAAAACCTCCAGCAAGTTAGATAAACACAATGTCCCCTTCAAAAATCTACACTGTTTCTTGCTAATCAGTTCACCTTTTTCGATGCGATGACAGTTCTATTTTAAGTCAACAAGCAAACATGCAGAAAACTAAAAAGATACTGTCTTTACACTGTAGAAGGAGACCCAGCTCTCTCAGTTTTTAAAAATTAATTCACAGAATTAGGGCATCGTTGGCTAGGCAGCGTTTATTGCCAATCGCTAATTGCCCAGAGGGCAGTTAAGAGTCAACCACATGGCTGTGGGTCTGGAGTCACATGTAGGCCAGACCAGGTAAGGATGGCAGTTTCTTTCCCTGAAGGACATTAGTGATTCAGATGGGTTTTTCCAAAAATCGACAATGGATTCATGGTCATCATTAGATTCTTAATTCCAGATTTTCTTTAACTGAAGTCAACTTCCACCATCTGCCATGACAGGATTTGAACCCAGATCTGCAGGATCTTATCTGGGTCTCTGGATTAGCAGTCCATCGATATTACCAGGAGACCATCACCTCCCCAGTATTGCAGCGTTCTCCAGTCTCTCCTTATTTAAATAAGATTCTGCTTTCCTATTCCTCATGCTAAAGTGACTGTCGTTATATTTTCCAGTGATCTCTCCCCGATTTGATTTGTGACTTCTCTCTTTTACCCGAGCTGAACAAATGATCTCTCTCTCTCTGTCCCTGTTTCTGTAAACTTCTCCCTGTCCATCTTTGTCTCTCTTTCTCTGTTTCCTTGTTTTCTCTCTTTCTGTTTCTTTATCTCTTGTCTCTCTGTTTTCTGTTTACCTGTGTGTGTCTGTCTGTCATTTTCTTTTCTTCTGTTAGAAGTACTTCTACACACAAAGATTGGTAAAGATTTGGAACTCTCTTCTACAAATGGCATGTGATGCTAGATCAGGTGGTAATCTTTGTTAAGCAAAGATATGAAGGAATATGGGCCAAAGACAGGCACGTGGAGTTAGGTCATAGTTCAGCCATGATCTCATTGAATGGCAGAACAGGGTCAAGGGGTTGATTGGCCTACTCCTGTTCCTATACCCCTCTCTCTCTCTGTCTCTTTGTCTTTTTGATTTAACCAGCAATCTCTCTCTCTCTCTCTCTCTCTCATCTGTTTACCAGATAATCTGCTCTTTTTCAGAAGTTGTCTCTCACATCATCCAATGGAAACTCACCCCTGTTGATCAACACCACCGACTGTAATGGCAGTCTACATACCAACTGCACCACACCTGATGACCCAGAGGAGCTTGATACACGGGTAAGTGAGTGGCACAGCCTGCCATTGAGCACAATGGGAGCAAATAGGATACCTGGAACTTTCAATATCCATTTCACATTGTGTCCTTCCTGTAGCAAGGTGATCCTAAAAAGTGTCTAGTGATACCTGCTAACTCTGTGTCTAGCTGCTTGGTCTGCAAACTTTGACTACAGACAGCAATATCCCCAGGTTTACCATACCTTTGACATCCAAGTCCCAGTCCGTGCACAGCGAGCTGTTCCTGTTAGAGTCATTGTTGAAGGTGGTAGATATGGTCAAAGACAATGGTGCTGGAAAAGCACAGGTGGTCAGGCAGCATCTGAAGAGCTGGAGAATCGACGTTTTGAGCATAAGCCCTTCATCAGGATATGGTGCCAATTAAGAAAACTGCTTTATTCTGGATGGTGTTGTTCTTGAGTCTTGTCAGAGCTGGACCCATTCAGACAAGTGGGGATTATTCCATCACAGAGGAGACAGGTTATTCCATCGTACTCCAGACTTGTGTTTTGTAGATGGTGGATAGGCATAGGGCAGTCAGGAAGTTTTCCTCTGACCTATTCTTGTTGCCACTGTATGAATGGATAGTCCAGTTTCTGGTCAGTGGTAACCCTCAGGTACAGTGATTCAGTGATGGTAATGCCATTGAATGACCAGGAGGTTAGATCATGACTTATTGGAGAAAGTCATTGCCTGGCATTTGTGTGGCATGAATAGTACTAGCCATTTATGAGCCCAAGCCTGGATATTATCCAGGTTGTATTGCACTTGAACACTGACTGCTTCAGTATCTGAGGAGTTGTAAGTGGAGCTGAACAATGTGCAGTCATCAGCGAACATCCCCATTTCAATCTTTAAGGTGGAGGGAAAGTCATTGATGAGGCAGCTGTAGATGGTTGGGCCTGAGGAACTCCTGCAGAGATATCCTGGAGCTGAGATGAGTAACCCTCCAACAACCACGGCTGCAGGCATTTGGATGGGTGTATGAATAGGGAGGGTTTGGAGGGATATGGGCCAGGTGCCGGCAGGTGGGACTAGATTAGGTTGGGATATCTGGTCGGCATGGACGAGTTGGACCGAAGGGTCTGTTTCCATGCTGTACATCTCTATGACTCTATGTGACTGATATGACTCCAACCAGTGAAGAGTTTGCCCCCGATTCCCATTGATTCCAGTCTTACTAGTGCTCCTTAATGCCACACTCGGTCAAATGCAGCCTTGATGTCAAGGGCTGTCCCTCTCCTCTCCCCTCCCCTCTGGGATTCAGCTCCTTTTGTCCATGTTTGACCCAAGGCTGTAATGTGGTCAGGAGCTGAGTGACCCTGGGGGAACCCAAACTGGGCGTCACTGAGCAGGTTATTGCTGAGCAGGTGCTGCCTGATAGCTCTGTTACTGACACCTTCCTTCACACTTTATTGATTATTGAGAGTAGACTAATGGGTTGGTAAATGGCTGGGTTGAGTTTATCGTGTTTTTGTAGACAGGAAATACCTTAGTCTTTTTCCATACTTTTGGGTAGATGCCACTGTTGTAGTGGGACAACATGCAGATGATGTTATAAAAGGGTAATGCCTTGCTAAAGTGCCAGATAAACTATGCAGCAGGGGGATGGGAACCTGAATTGTAGCTCTAGTGTACAGGAGGTTGAGGGTAGTGAGATCAGGGATAGGTTTATAAGGTCGCGAGAGGGCACCGGCAATCAGGATGTTGGTGTGTACTTCAACACCAGGAGCATCTGGAATAAGGTGGATGAACTTGCAGCCTGGGTTGGTACCTGGGATTTCGATGTTGTGGCCATTTCAGAGACATGGCTAGTGAAGGGACAGGAATGGTTGCTGCAGATTCCGGGACTTAGATGTTTCAGGAAGAACAGAGATGATAGTAAAAGAGGCTGGGGATGTGGCATTCTGAAGCAAGGGTAGTATGACAGCAGTTGTGACAACATTTGAGTACTCATTCACTGAGGTAGTTTGGGCTGAAGTTAGAAACAGGAAAGGAGAGGTCACCCTGTTGGGAGTTTTCATTCAGCCTCCGAATTGTTCCAGGGACATAGAGGAAAGGATAGCAAAGACGATTCTCAATGGGAGTGAGAGTAACAGGGTAGTTTTTATGGGGGACTTTAACTTCCCCAATATTGACTGAGAATACTAGAGTTCAAGTAGTTTAGGTGGGCCAGTTTTTGTCCAACGTGTGCAGGAGGGTTTTCTGACACAGTATGTAGACAGGCCAACAAGGGGAGAGGCCACATTGGATTTGGTGCTGGGGAATGAACCCGGTCAGGTATTAGATTTGGAGGCAGGTGAGCACTTTAGTGATAGTGACCACAATTCGGTTATGTTTACAATAGCAATGGGCAGGGATAGGTATATACCGCAGGGAAAGAGGTATAACTGGGGGAAAGGCAATTATCATGCGATTAGGCAAGATTTAGGATGCATAGGATGGGGAAGGAAACTGCAGGGGATGGACACACTTGAAATGTGGAGCTTATTCAAGGAACAGATACTGCATACCTATATACCTGCAGTATATACCCATCAGGCAGGGAGGTAGTTGCCGAGAGAGGGAGCCATGGTTTACTAAGGAAGTTGAATTCTTGTCAAGAAGAAGAAGAAGGCTTATGTGAGGGTGAAACGTGAGGGCTCAGTTAGGGGGCTTGAGAGTTATAGATCAGCCTGAAAAGATCTAAAGAGAGGGCTAAGAAGAGCCAGGAAGGGACATGAGAAGTTGTTGGCAGATAGGATCAAGGAGAACCCTAAGGCCTTCTATAGGTATATCAGGAATAAAAGAATGACTAGAATAAGACTAGGGCTAATCAAAGATTGTAGTGGGAAGTTGTGTATGGAATCTGAGGACATGGGGAAGCACTTAATGAATATTTTTTGTCAGTATTCACATTGGAAAAGGGCAATGTTAGTGAGAATATGGAGAGACAAGCTACAAGATTAGATGGGATTGTGGTTGACAGAGAGGAAGTTTTAGCAGTTTTGGAAGATCTGAAAATAGATAAGTCCCCTGGCTGGATGGGATTTATCCTCGGATTCTCTGGGAAGCCAGGCAAGAGATTGCTGAGCCTTTGGCTTTGATCTTTATGTCATAATGGTCAACAGGATTAGTGTCAGAAGACTGGAGGATAGCAAATGCTGTTCCCTTGTTTAAGAAGGGGAGTCGGGACAAACCTGGTAATTATAGACCAGTGAGCCTTACTTTGGTTGTGGGTAAGGTGTTAGAAAAGGTTATAAGAGAGGATTTACAATCATCTGAAAAGGAATAATTTGATTAGGGATAGTCAACACTGTTTTGTGAAGGGTAGGTCATGCCTAACTAACCTTATTGAGTTCTTTGAGAAGGTGATGAAACAGGTGGATGAGGGTAAAGCAGTTGATGTGGTGTATATGGATTTCAGTAAGGTGTTTGATAAGGTCCCCCACTATAGGCTATTGCACAAAATATGGAGTTTCGGGACTGAAAGGGATTTAGCGGTTTGGATCAGAAATTGGCGGCTGGGAGAAGACAGAGTTTGGTCGTTGATGGAAAATGTTCATCCTGAGTTCAGTTACTAGTGGCGTGCTGCAAGGATCTGTTTTTGGGCACTGCTGTTTGTCATTTTTACCAGTGATCTGGATGTGGACATAGAAGGATGTGTTAGTAAATTTGCGGAAGACACTAAGGTAGGCAGAGTTGTGGATCATACTGAAGGATGTTGTGGGTTACAGAGGGGCATAGATAAGATGCAGAGCTGGGCTGAGAGGTGGCAAATGGAGTTTAATGTGGAAAAATGTGAGGCAGAAGTAACAGGAATGTAGAATACTGGGCTAATGGTAAAATTATTGCCAGTGTCGCTGAACAGAGAGATCTCGGTGTCTGGGTGTATAAATCCTAGAACATTGTCACCAATGTTGATAGGGTTGTTAAGAAGACATATGGTGTGTTAGCGTTTATTGGTGGAGGGATTGAGTTTCGGAGCCACAAAGTCATGCTTCAGCTGGACAAGACACTGGTAAGGCCGCTAGGAGAAAGTGAGGACTGCAGATGCTGGAGATCAGAGCTGAAAATGTGTTGCTGGAAAAGTGCAGCAGGTCAGGCAGCATCCAAGGAGCAGGAGAATTGATGTTTTGGGCATAAGCCCTTCTTCAGGAAACTGGTAAGGCTGCACCTGGAGTATTGCATACAGTTCTGGTCACCGCATTATAGAAAGCTTTGGAAAGGGTTCAGAGGAGATTTACTGGGATGTTGCCTGGTATGGAGGGAAGGTCTTATGAGGAAAGGCTGAGGGAACTGAGGCTGTTTTCATTAGAGAGAAGAAGGTTGAGAGATGACTTAATCAAGGCGTATAAGATAATCAGAGGGTTAGATTGGATGGACAGGGAGAGCCTTTTCCATCAGATGGTAAAGGCTAACAGGAGAGGATATAGCTTTAAATTGAAGGGTAATAGATTTAGGACAGATATCGGGGTAATTTCTTTACTCTGAGAGTAGCAGGGGTGTGAAACGATCTGCCTGTAACAGTAGTAGACTCGCTGACATTAAGGGAATTTAAATGGTCATTGGACATACATATGGATAATAACGGAATGGTGTAGGTTAGATGGGCATCAGATTAATTTCACAAATCAATGCAACATCCAAGGCCAAAGGGGCCTGTATTGCGCTGTAAGGTCCTATGTTCTATATGTGATATTGTTGAGTGAAGCTCCTTTACTGACCTTTGGGGCAGTATGGACTGTCAGTCTGAATAATTAAACCTGGCAGAAATCTGAAGTCAAACCAGAAAAGACTGGAAATCCTCACCAGCGTCAGTGAACAGAGAATCCAAGTTGGCATTTAACATGATGACTCTTTGGATTAGAGAGTAGCCAATACCCTTCTGGAGAGAAGCAGAGAATTATAGATCGGTCAGCCTGACATCTGTAGTAGGGAAAATGCTAGAGTTCATGTAAAAGAGTTTGGGGATGGCACAGTGGCTCAGTGGTTAGCACTGCTGCCTCACAGCACCAAGGACCCAGGTTCGATTCCAGCCTAAGGCGACTGTGTGGAGTTTGCACATTCTCCCCGTGTCTGCATGGGTTTCCTCCTATAGTCTAAAGATGTGTAGGTTAGGAGAATTGGCCATGCTAAATAGTCCATAGTGTTCCGGGATGTGTAGGTTAGGTACATTAGTCAGGGGTAAATATTGGGTAGAGGAAATGGGTCTGGGTAGGTTACTCTTCAGATGGTCAGTGTGGACTTGTTGTGCCGAAGGACCCGTTTCCACACTGTGGGGATTCTGTGATCTGATCTAGTTAAGAGCACTTGGAAATCAGTGATTGGATTGTCGGAGTCAGCATGGATTTACATAAGGGAATTGGGGGTAGTGTAGTGCCATGGATAGAAAACTGGCTGGCAGACAGAAAACAGAGAGAAGGAATAATGGTTCAAAGTTTGGGAGAAGATTTGTAGCTCGGGTGCTCGTTGTTGTGGTTCTGTTCGCCGAGCTGGGAATTTGTCTTGCAAACGTTTCGTCCCCTGTCTAGGTGACATCCTCAGTGCTTGGGAGCCTCCTGTGAAGCGCTTCTGTGCTGTTTCCTCCGGCATTTATAGTGGCCTGTCTCTGCCGCTTCCGGTTGCCAGTTCGAGCTGTCCACTGTAGTGGCCGGTATATTGGGTCCAGGTCGATGTGTTTGTTGATAGAGTCTGTGGATGAGTGCCATGCCTCTAGGAAGTCCCTGGCTGTTCTCTGTTTGGCTTGCTCTATAATGGTAGTGTTGTCCAGACTCTATCAACAAACACATCGACCTGGACCCAATATACCGGCCACTACAGCGGACAGCTGGAACTGACAACCGGAAGCGGCAGAGACAGGCCACTATAAATGCCGGAGGAAACAGCACAGAAGCGCTTCACAGGAGGCTCCCAAGCACTGAGGATGTCACCTAGACAGGGGACGAAATGTTTGCAAGACAAATTCCCAGCTCGGCGAACAGAACCACAGGAATAATGGTTCTTTTTCTGAATGGCAAGCAGCGATATGATTTAGATGAGGGAACTAATATATTAATGTAATGTAATGTAATATCTTGTGTAATGTGACACAAAGCTGGGTGAGAGTGTGAGCCCAGGAGGAGAATGCAGAGATGCTTTTCAATGTAATTTGGACAAATTGAGTGAGTGAGCAAATGTAGTATAATGTGGATAAATGTGAGGTTATCCACTTAGGTGGCAAAAGCTAGCAGGCAGATTATTATCTGAATTTTGGGAAATTGGGAAGTACAAGTCTGGAGTACAGTGTGCTGTTTTGGTCTCCTTACCTGAGGAAGGATGAGGGGGGGGGGCGGAGGAGTTTACCAGACTGATTCTTGAGATGGCAGGACTGACATATGAAAAGATACTGGATCGATAAAGCCAATATTCAAAGGAGATTAGAAGAATAAGTTGTGGACCTCATAGAAACCTTTAAATTCTAACAGGACTAGGCAGAGGAAACATAGGAAGGATGTTCTCAATGACCAGGATGTCCACACCAGGGAGGTCATAGTCTGAGACATTAGCTGTTTATCCAAGGATGGTGCCAGACTCACTGAATTTCTTCAGCATTATTTTTGCTTTTATGTTGGATCTCCAGCAGTAGCAGTAGTTTACTTTTGTGGGAGTGGGAAAGTTGAGAACAATTCAGTGGGTTTGGAGACATAGTAAATGGGAATATCAGAACTATCACCAATAGCTACAGTCCACAAACAGAAAGTGTTTGTGTGTGAGCCATTGCTGATGTGGAGTAATTTGTGAAAACACAAACTGCCAACAGCCTTGTCCCCCACTTACTCACTCCCTCCAGTCTGCTTTTTGTATAGGTGGTTAACCCTTCGTTTCCAAACCCTCGGAGACGCCTGCGATTGCGTGATATATCGGAACAGGTGACTGATGCTCAACAAAACCAACTGGAGCTGAATCGCTTATTGAATGCAGCATTGTTAGAGCGAGAGACTGTGCAGGCGTAAGTAACCTTCCCACATGACCAGGGAATCATAGAGAAGGGAGGAAAAGGGGTGGACAGCTACCTCTAGCCATTGAGAATCAAATCAGCTTTGGAACTAAAAGTAACAGCCAACAGAGGAGATGGGAAATGAGAGTAAGTGTCCAGGGAGTTGTAGCAGAGGGACAGGGAGTGGGAGCAGAGAAGAGAGCATAGGAAACTGGACTGGGGGTGTGGGTGGTCAAGATGGCTGGCCTGTTGGCCTATTTGGCGAAACAAATTCTCACTGAGTGGATGACCCACCCACCCCCCCAAACACCGCTGATCTGTTCGATTGGTGAGCAGCTCTAGCAGATCCTCGAAGCATCAGAACTGGGTAGTGGGCACTGCTGGAGCTGAAGACACTGCCCATGTAAGAGGCCCCAGTCTTAGAGTGAGGTACGTCAGGGAGCTACAGGCTGTTGGGGGGGGCAATTTCGACACAGATTAGGGAAGGGCTGAGGAACATTGGGCATTTCGACCTAAGGAAGGGCGGGAAAGATGTTGGAATGCTTCTTTTTTGGGAGGTGCTTTTGATGGACAAAGGGCAGCCTCCAGTGAAAATAATCCCTTACTATCAGCCGTTCTAAAAGAAGATGTTGTATTGTGATGTGAGCCTCCTAGTCGTGGGGTTAACTTCAGTCTCAATTAATCCTTAATTAGTGAATTGCATCTGGTGGTCAGGCTGCGATTTCAGCACCCACTTGGCAGGGCCCAGGGAACTGGAGCCAAGGGAAGGAGGAAGAATCAGAGGCATGGAGGAGTGGGAGTGGGATGGATGGAGTGGGAGTGGAAAATGGGATCAGGCTCTGAGTAAATCTGCGTTCCAAAATAGTGAGTGAGCGGGAGTTGAGGGGTACTGTGGGAGCGAGTGGTTCGGGGCCAATGCAATTGGATTTAGTTAGATGGAGTTGGGGATGGTTGCTGGGCAGTTCAGAATCTATTAAGTCTGATCGCTCACTCTCGTCCTGTCCCCTATGTACAGGTTGAAAGGGAAATCCACAAACCGTCTCTCGATGCGATTCATTGACCCTGAGCTGGAGAGCCGCTTCTCACTGGAGAGGGAGAAACAGAGTGGAGCAGCTTTTAGCTGTTCCTGTGTGATCCTCTCCTTCACCTTCTTGGTGCAGCTTCTCATTGATCCTGGGTAGGTGGATATTAGTGTCAGGGCATTCATCTGTTAGACACTCACAGACTGGGCTGCAACTGACCAATGGACAGATACAGGATAATATAAAAAAGAAGGGTTAAATCATTTAACTATGGTATAAAGTAGTTAGAAGCAGATCCTTTTCAGTAGTTAAAAGTCCAGATCAAGGGATCATTGATACAAAAGTAAATGTAAGAGAAAGTTCTTCACATCGGGAGTTATGAGATTGTGAGTTTCATTTCTAGGACGAGACGCTCTGATGATTGGTATCTGATTAATATTTATATATATGTATGTATTACTTATTAGACGTTGGATTTTAAAATACTGGCAGATAGGATTGGTTACTTTTCTGAGCATTTAAAAAAAAAGACCAGACAATTCTTTTGGAACACTGACCTAATATGTGTCAGAAAGCAGGAGTCTCTGGGGAGTTAATGGAAGATTGTTTTTACTTTGTTGGTTTATGACAGGCGGGGTAAACATTGAGGGTCATTGGCTTATTTTCAGTCCAAGACAATCAAATATTCTTGTTTAGAAAACTAAGTTATTAAAAGTTTTTGGGCTTTTCAGAGGAGACCTGACTAGAGTCAGAAACAAAAATGGTTTCTATTCCAAAGGGGGAGTACAGCATGGTTCCTCTGGAACTACAGTGACTTCACTTATTTACCTTCATAGGTAAGTTTAGTGTGTGCAAATCTGCAGGCTATTAAAAAGCTGAGAAAGTCTCTCCGTTTTCTTTGTATTCACGTAAGAAGATTTAACAGCTCATAGGAAATAACTGGGAAGTATCAACCATGTCGAATTTAAAGATTTGACATGGAAGGGTAATTTCTCTATGTTTCAATCACTATAATGTGATGGCTTGGGAAATAGATTGAAATTATTTTTGTTTGGCATTTTTTTTAACTTATCCATGTTTAGTTAAGTTTTGTTTTTGTTTTCTTTAAGGGAAGACATACTAGCACTGGAGGCAGTCTAGAGAAGGTTTGCTATGTTAATGCTGGATAAAAATCCTGGACTGGTTATGTTGTCTAGTCTCTCTCCATGAGAAGCTGTAATAATCAAATTCAGGGACCTTAAGACCAAGTTCACCAGAAGCATTTTATGAAAGGCCAGAGTCTAACTGAGGTGGATTGGAGTGTGGAGTCAGGGATTGTGATGAAGTCAAGGTAGATCTGTTTTAAATTCTGTTTTCCTTTAATCCGTCTATTTCTCTTTTCTGTAGACTGCTGGTGAATTACGTCACTTTCGTTGTGGGGGAGATTCTGCTCTTGATCCTCACCCTATGTTCCCTGGCTGCCATCTTCCCCAGGGTGAGTCCTTGGTCAGAGGCCTCAATTCTACCCTGGTCTGGGTATCTATTAGTCAGTGTAGAAACTCCAGCTATTTTGATTGTTAGTTGTGCCCAGGGACCTCCTTTTCTGAATGTTGATGCTGACAATTTAATTCCTCTTTAGGTCTTTCCCAACAAACTAGTTTTCTTCTCAACATGGATTGACCGGACACGCTGGGCCAGGAACATCTGGGCAATGGCTGCTATCCTCATCCTCACTGCTGTAGATATTGTAGACATGGTGAGTGCACCTTCAGTATCCATCTTGTGTATAGGCACTGACATACAGCCATACAAGCACACAGACAAAAACACGCACACAAACATACTGACATGCAGCCAGAGACAGGCACATAGCAATACACATATGTAAACATGCACACATAACAAACTCAGGGCCTGTACCTTGGGGGATTATTTGGACCTGTCATTATGGATAGAATGACAACAACATAGAAGTTTTCAGGTTATTGAACGGTGGGACAGGCTCAAGGGGCTGAATGGCTGAAGTGGGTACTGCTGGAGATTAAAGTCAAGATTAGAGTGGTGCTGGAAAAGCACAGCAGGTTGGGCAGCATCCAAGGAGCAGGAAAATCAAGGGGCTGAATGGCCGACTTCTGTTCCTATGTACCTAGATGGATTTTTAAAGGATGGGCCATACGTACCTAATCTGATTGGGTATTTTGAAAACAAAATGACAAACTGATAGAAGAGTTTTTTCATGTTATGTAATTAAACTTTGCGAAGGCATTTGATATTCCATTGGAGAGCTGTCTCATAGACTCATCAGGTAACAGCTTCACATAATCATACTCATTAAATCACACGTTGCAGACAATGGCCCAGACTCCGCCATCATTATCCCCCTCTCTCCCATTACTATCAGGCAGTGGTTAGAACCTGGTTCATACAGGAAAGTACGCCAGGAAGAGAATCAGACATACTTAAAAATGAGGTGCCAACCTGGTAAAGCTACCAAACAGGACCTACTTGTAAACAAAACACAATAAGAGCTAAGTGATTCCACAACCAACTGATCAGATCTAAGCTCTGCAGTCCTGCTACATCCAGCCATGAATGGTGGTGGACAATTAAACAATTTACTGGAGGAAGAGGGTCCATAAATATCCCCTATTACCAATGATGGGGAGCCCAACAAAAGATAACATTGAAGCATTTTTAACAATCTTCAGCCAGAATTGCCAAGTGAATGACCTATCCCAGTCTCCTATGAAGTCATAGAAACATATACCTTATGTTGGCCTGTCAAGCCTGTTGCACCATCTAATAAAATCATTGCTGATCTGAGGGTGGTCTGAACTCCACTTTGCCAAAGACCCAATAACCATTGACTCTCCCCCAAACTGTCTCTTATATTTGAGTAAATTCAGTGTCCTAGCCTGCACTCCTGTCTTGTGAAGAACATTTCACAGGTTCATATCCTCAGAGAGAAAATATTTCTCATCTCCATCATAGAAAAATAGAAAAATACAGCGCAGTACAGGCCCTTCGGCCCTCGATGTTGCGTCCACCGAAGCCCACCTAACCTACACTAGCCCAATAACCTCCATATGCTTGTCCAATGCCCGCTTAAATGACCATAAAGAGGGAGAGTCCACCACTGCTACTGGCAGGGCATTCCATGAACTCACAACCCGCTGAGTAAAAAATATACCCCTCACATCTGTCCTATACCTACCACCCCTTAATTTAAAGCTGTGTCCCCTAGTAATAGCTGACTCCATACGCGGAAAAAGGTTCTCACTGTCAACCCTATCTAAACCCCTAATCATCTTGTACACCTCTATCAAATCTCCCCTAAACCTTCTTTTCTCCAATGAGAAAAGCCCCAAGTACCTCAGCCTTTCCTCATACGATCTTCCTACCATGCCAGGCAACATCCTGGTAAACCTCCTCTGCACTCGTTCCAATGCCTCCACATCCTTCCTATAGTATGGCGACCAAAACTGCACACAATACTCCAGATGAGGCCGCACCAGAGTCTTATACAACTGCAACATGACCTCAGGACTCCGGAACTCAATTCCTCTACCAATAAAGACCAGTACACCATATGCCTTCACAGCACTATTTACCTGGGTGGCAACTTTCAAAGATCTGTGTACATGGACACCAAGATCCCTCTGCTCATCCACACTACCAAGTAGTCTACCATTAGCCCAGTAATCCATCTTCTTGTTGCTCCTGCCAAAGTGAATGACTTCACACTTAGCTACATTGAATTCCATTTGCCACCTTACTGCCCAGCTCTGCAACTTATCTATATCCCGCTGTAACCTGCCACATCCTTCTTCGCTGTCCACAACTCCACCGACTTTCGTGTCATCCGCAAACTTGCTCACCCAACCTTCAAGCCCCTCCTCCAGGTCATTTATAAAAATGACAAACAGCAATGGTCCCAAAACAGATCCTTGTGGAACACCGCTAGTAACTGCGCTCCAAGATGAACCTTTACCATCAACTACTACCCTCTGTCTCCTTCCAGCCAGCCAATTCCTAATCCAAACCTCTAATGCACCCTCAATGCCATACCTCTGTAGTTTTTGCATTAGCCTGCCATGGGGTACCTTATCGAACGCCTTGCTAAAATCCATATACACCACATCTACTGCTTTACCACTCGTCCACTTCCTTGGTCACCTTCTCAAAGAATTCAATAAGGTTTGTGAGGCACGACCTGCCCTTCACAAAACCATGCTGACTATCCTTGATCACATTATTCCAATCCAGCTGTTCATAAATCCTATCCCTTACAATTCTCTCTAAGACTTTGCCCACAACAGAAGTGAGACTCACTGGCCTATTGTTACTAGGGTTATCCCTACTCTCCTTCTTGAACAAGGGGACCACATTCGCTATCCTCCAGTCTTCTGGCACTATTCCCGTAGACAACAACGACATAAAAATCAAGGCCAATGGCTCCGCTATCTCCTCCCTAGCTTCCCAGAGGATCCTAGGATAAATGCCATCAGGCCCAGGGGACTTATCTATTTTCATCCTTTCCAGAATTTCCAACACCGCTTCCCTACATACCTCAAAGCTGTCCATTCTAATTAATTGTGACTCAGTATTCACATGGGTGACAATGTCCTGTTCCTGAGTGAATACTGATGAAAAGTATTGATTTAGTGTCTCTCCAATCTCCTCTGCCTCCACGCACAACTTCCCACTACTATCCTTGACTGGACCGATACCCACCCTAGTCATCCTTTTATTCCTGACATACCTATAGAAAGCCTTTGGGTTTTCCCTAATCCTACCAACTAAGGACTTTTCATGTCCCCTTCTCGCTGCTCTTAGCTCTCTCTTTAGATCCTTCCTGGCTACCTTATAACTCTCAATCGCCCCAACTGAACCTTCATGCCTCATCTTTACATAGGCTGCCCTCTTCCCTTTTACAAGGGATTCCAATTCCTTGTTAAACCACGGCTCCCTCACACGACCCTTTACTCCCTGCCTGACTGGTACATACTTATCAAGGACACCCATTAGCTGTTCCTTGAACAATCTCCACATATCATTTGTGTTCTTCCCTTGAAGCCTATTTTTCCAATCCACGCATCCTAAATCCTGCCTCACAGCATCATAATTTCCCTGCCCCCAGCTATAACTGTTGCCCTGCAGTGCACACTTATCCCTCTCCATCACTAGAGTAAAAGTCACCGAGTTGTGGTCACTGCCCCCGAAGTGCTCACCTATGATGTAATGATCCCAACTGATGTTATTACTGGGCGATTCAGACCCAAGACTGAAATCTGTCTTTATTGATCATATTTTGTTTTTATTTATTGTTATCAAGTTGGCCTCCCATGGAAACACAAATGCACTATGCTGCAGATTTGGTTTGAACAATGAAATAAGTTTATTATACAAATGAGGTTAGGATAAAAATAGAATAAACCAAATGATGTTTATACATAATTAAAGATTTTGAAACACATTGTAAAATATATTTCCATTAATTCCAAAGGCATTCTGTTATGGTGCTCACACCAGAGAGAATTCCTTTTTCTTTCATCTCTAATGGTTAACTGAACTATGGTTTCAATGCCCCCTCTTAAGAATCTGATTGCTTCTTCCTGAAGCATTCATGCAACTGAGCTTAGACTTTCTCAGCTTGAAATAGCCTTTTCAGAGTTGTCACCACACACTTCTGGTCTAGAACTTACAAATTAAATTGCTTATCAGTGAGGGAATATTTCTTAGCAGTTCTAAAGCTGTTTCTAATTTCATTTCATCAGGAGCAACTGTATTACAAGTCCAGCTTCATGTAAGACTTGGGGTCATGTGGAAATTTAGGAAAAAACATTGAAGCAACCTTAATCCAGAGATCAAGGCATTCAGAAAAACCAAATAATATGATCTCAATGCACCTTAACCTACTTATTATGTTGCTACTTATAAGAATTAACCTCTCACACAGTGCATTTGTTACATCTTTCATGGTTTCTCCACTTCCTTACATCAGCGAAACCTGTTTAATATGAGAAAAGGTCAGTCAGAAAAGTGGACATGGCCATTTTCTTTCCTTTTATTCTTTCGTGGGGTGTAGGCATCAAAGGCAAGAGCAGCATTAATTGCCCTTGAGCTGAGAGGGTTGCTTGGTCATTTCAGAGGGCAGTTAAGAGTCAGCCTCATGAATGTAGACCTTGATGTTGGTTTGGATAAGAAAATAGATTTCCTTCTCTAATCGGTATTAATGAACCAGATGGATTTTTGCAGCAAGCAATTACAATTTCAGGTTACCATTTCTACGGATAGCTTTTAATTACTGAGTTTATTCAATTGATTTAAATTGAATTTAAATTTGACCAATTAATGTGGTGGAATTTGAACCAGTATTCCCAGACAATTAGCCTTGGCTACTGGATTGTTAGTGTAGCAATGATACTACAGTCCTACCTGCTCCTTTGGGTGTTCTGAGGAGGCACATCTGAAAGAATGTGCTGGTACAGCAGACAGGTCAAACCGATGCCCTGTAAAGCTGTAGGAAACATCGCTACTTTTAATTATCACTCCCCTTGTAATCAACATTGACACTCCTTCTGCCTTTCTAATCACTTGCTGTCCTTACATACTAACCCTTTGTGATTCATGTGCTAGAACTCTCAGATCCCTGTGTAACTCAGAGTTGTCCAGTCTTTTTCTGGACACACTTCCAGTCACCATTGGCCATATGTGACTGTGGACACAAAATGATCCCTTCCTGGCAAAACTAAAAACAACTGGTGGTGATGGGGGAAACCAAAGGACCATCACAATCAGAATTGGAACCTCTCTAGGCCCAGTGAGACCAGATCACAGTAAAGGTTGGCATATTATTATGGGGAGCAAGAGTGATTGTCCCGAGCAAAGATCGATGCCAGATACTGGCAGAACACGATCAGAGTTATTCAAACATTTCCCAAATGAAGATATTGGGGAGAAGTTATATCTGGTGGCCAGAATTGGATGCCAACATAACCGCATTGGTGGGGCAGTGCCCAGAGCGCCAACAAGGACAAAAATTACTGCCATCAGCTCCCCCATGTTCATGGGAATGGCCAGGTAAACCTTGCTGTCAGTTACACGTTGACTATGCCGCTTCTTTCATGAGTTATGATTTTAGCCACTGTGGATACCCATTCAAAGTAGTTGGATGTGCTTGGAGTTCATTTGTCAAGCATGGGGACAACAATTGAAAAGTTGTAAGTATCTTTTGCAATACACAGACTCCTGAAAGAGTTAGTCACAGAGTTAGTTACCAGCAGGGAATTCAAGTATTTCCTGAAGACAAATGGCATTTGGCATGTAAGGACAGCTCCAAACCATCCATTGTCCAATGGTCTGGCAGAAAGAGCAGTTCAAACTTTGAAAGCAGGCTTAAAGAAACAGCCTACAGCTCCATTCAATGCCAGACTGCTCCAATTCCTGTTTGACCACCCCTCACACAACTACAGGGACAACTCCAACAAGGTTGCTTATGGAGAGAAGACTCCTCACCAGGTTAAACCTGATTTTCTTGGAGTTGGAAGGGTGGAGGTTGAAGTGGCACCAGTTTGTCCATACGAAACACAAAACTCCTCGAAGCGAGAGTAGCAGTTAACTTCAGGGATGAAGTTTGGTGTTGAAAGCACATGAATGTCCCTACATGGGTAAGAGGCATGGTCGACACAAGATCAGGCTCCGCGACATACAAAGTTTGGCTAAGAGAGGTGGTCCTGAACAAGCATGTGGACCACATGAAAGCTGCAGCCTCACAAACAGGCCAGGAGCAAGATGCAACCAACTCCTCAGAGCATCCAGTAAGGCTGTCAGAATCCCTCTGTCTGGCATCGAAGAGGAAGAACATGGTCATGGTCAATGTTGTCACCTTAACTCTGTTACTGCCTGAAGAAGGTGAAATTCGGCTGAGATGCTGTAGTGGCAAAAGTTGGGCTACGGTCCAGTACACGCTGACAATATCCGAGGCAGTGATGGAGGAACCAGACCTGGTACAAAAACACTCCAGGAGAAGCTGCAGGAAAAACAATGAAGCTATGTCCTTGGACTTAGAGGGGCAGTGATTGGAATGAGGTTGACTAACTGGATCTCATCGAATTCCCTGATTGAGGCTGTAATTCACTTATGGAGTCCGGCTGACAGATGTAAACAGGAGGGTCAGGATTCATTTCACACCAGGATCTGGCTGTGAGCCAGTAGGGTAAGTGTCATGGACTATGCACATGTAAATAAAGGGTCACTTGGTGACCGGATACCTACCTTCATGGAGTTATTTCACACAGGATACTGCAAGGGCCCTGACAACATTCCAGCAACAGGACTGAAGATTTATACTCTGAACTTGTCACACCACTGGCAAAGCTCTTCCAATACAATGACACTGGCATCTACCCACCAATGCAGAAACATTTGCCCACATAAAGCAAGGCTAATCTAACTCACCCAATTACAGCCCCATCATAGGACATCTCTGCAGGAGTTCCTCAGTGTAATGTCCTCAGCCTTCCCAATGGCCTTCCCTCCCTCATAAGGTCAGAAGTGGGAATGTTTGTCAATGAATCAGCCTACGTTCAAATGCAGGAAGACGTGGACAATATCCAGGTTCAGGCTGAAAAGTGGCAAGTAATGTTCTCTCCACACAAACAGCAGGCAATGACCATCTCCAAGAAGAGACAATCCCATCATCAGCCCTTGATATTCAATGGCATTATCATCACTGAATCCCCCACTATCAACATCCTCCACTATCAACATCCCAGATGTTACCATTGACCAGAAACTGAACTGGACTAACTATATGAATACAGTGGCTTACAAGAGCAGGTCAGAGGCTAGGAATCCTTCAGCAAGTAACTCACCTGACTCTACAAAGCTTGTCCACCAAGTAAAAAGTCAGTGCCTGGATTGCAATGCAATACTACCCACACTGATCCAAGAACACTAAAGAATCTAGAGATTGTCTAGAACAAAGCTTCCTACTTGATTTGCACTCAGTTCACAACCACCAACATTTACCTCCCTCCCTGATGCTCAGTAGTAGCATGTGTACTGTCTGTAAGATGCATTACAGTGAATCACCAAGGCTTCTCCAAATGCACCTCCCAAACCCAAAATCACTTTCATTTGGAAGGACAGAGGCAGCACATAGAGTCATACAGCACAGAAACAGACTCTTCAGTCTAACCAGTCCATGTCAAACATAATCCCAAATTAAAGTAGTCCCACCTAGCTGCCCTTGGCCCGTATCCCTCCAACCCTTAAACAAAGAATTCTGAGGAAGGGTCACCAGATCTGAAACATTAACTTTGATTTCTCTTCACAGATGCTGCCAGACCTGCTGAGCTTTTCCAGCAACCTCAGTTTTTGTTTCTGATTTATAGCATCTGTAGTTCTTTTGGTTTTTATTTTGTATTCCCTACAAACCTTCTTTGGTTGCGTACTTATCGAAATGTCTTTTAAATGTAACTGTACTCTCATCCACCACTTCCTCTGGAAGTTCATTCCACACTCAAACCACTCTGTGTGTAAAATAAATTGCCCTCATGTCTTTTGTAAATCTTGCTCCTCTCACCTTAAAAAGTATGTCCCTGGTCTTGAAATCCACAGCTAATGGGAAAAGACACCTGCTGTTCACCCTATCTATGCCCCCTCATGATTTTATAAATCTCTATAGGGTCACCGCTCAACCTCCTACGCTCCAGTGCAAATGGTCCCAGCCTATCCAGCCCCTCCTTATTCCTCCATTCCCAGAAACATCCTGGTAACAGCACGGTGGCTCAGTGGTTAGCACTGCTGCCTCACAGTACCAGGGTCCCAGGTTCAATTCCAGCCTTGGATGACTGTGTGGAGTTTGCACGTTCTCCCCGTGCCTGTATGGGTTTCCTCCAGGTACTCTGGTTTCCTCCCACAGTCCAAAGATGTGCAGGTCAGGTGAATTGGCCATGCTAAATTGTCCATAGTGTTAGGTGTGCATCAGTCAGAGGGAAATGGGTCTGGGTGGGTTAGTCTTTGGAGGGTTGGTGTGGACTTGTTGGGCTGAAGGGCCTGTTTCCACACTGTAGGGAATCTAATCTAAATCTCTTCTGAACCCTCTCCAGCTTAATAATATACATAGATACACGAGAACACCACCATCTCAAGTTACTCTCCAAGCCACTCACCATCCTGACCTGGAAATATATCACCATTCCTTCACTATTACTGGGTCGGAATCCTGGAACTCCCTACCTAACGGCATTGTGGGTCAACCTACAGCACACGGACTACAGTGGTTCAAGAAGGCAGCCCACCACCATGTTATCAAGGGCAACTAGGGATGGGAGTTAAATGTTGGCCCACACCACAGCATTTACAGGAAATAATTGCAATTTCTGAAAGATCAAAGGGCAAAAACATTAGTATGTTTGACAATGATATGCCTATGGATTTAGGTCACAGCTCAGCTGTGATCTCGCTGAATAGTGAAACACATCAGAGCAATATTGTCACCCAACCCTTATTTCTGCACACATGTTAACGCATTGACAGATGCAACATGGCTGATTTCCCCTTCATTCTCCCTCTCTCTGTCTCTAACCCAGGGATCACTAGACAGTGAACAGGAGCAGGAAGTCTGGTTGATTTTCTCTCTGTTGCTGTGTTTCTAATCCAGGGTCACTGTACAGTGATCTGGAGCAGAAACCCTGATTGAGTCCCCATTACTCACTCTCTTGTCCATTGACCTTGTTTTAGAGAGAGAATCAGGAGCAGGAACCCTGGATGATTACCCATCTATCTCGATAACCCAGGAATATCACTGGACAGTGGTCAGGAGCAGGAACTCTGGCCAATGTCCCCCCACTCTCTCTCTGTCTAACCCAGGGATTACCGGACAGTGATCAGGAGCAGGAACCGAATGAAAACAGAGAGTGGTAGAAAGTATTTCTCTGGAGGTTGGTGACCAGTGGTGTCCCACAGGAATCTCTTCTTGGGCCTCTGCTCGTTGTAGTTTTTATAAATGACTTGGACAAAGAAGTGGAAGGGTAGGTTGGTAAATTTGCCAATGACACAAAGGTCGGTGCTGTTGTAGATAGTATCGAGGGCTGTTGCTGGCTACAACAAGACAATGACAAGATGCAGAGCTGGGCTGAGAAGTGGCAGACGGAGTTCACCCTGGATAAATGCAAGGCAATTCATTTTGGAAGGTCGAATTTGAATGCTGAATACAGGGCTAAAGACAGGATTCTTGGCAGTGTGGAGGAACAGTGGGATCTTGGGGTCCATGTACATAGATTCCTCAAAGTTGCCACCCAAGTGGATAGGGTTGTTAAGAAAGCATATGGTGTTTTGGCTTTCATTAACAGGGGGATTGAGTTTAAGAGCCATGAGGTTATGCTGCAGCTCTATAAAACCCTGGTTAGACTACACTTGGAATATAGTGTCCAGTTCTGGTCTCTTCATTACAGGAATGATGTAGATGCTTTAGAGGGGATGCAGAGGAGATTTACCCAGTGCTATCTGGATTGGAGGGCTTTTCTTATGAAGAGAGGTTGAGTGAGCTCAGGCTTTTCACACTGGGCAGAAGAAAAAGGGTGACTAAATAGAGGTGTACAAGGTAATGAGAGACATAGATGGAGTAGATAGCCAGAGACTTTTCCCCAGGGCAGAAACAGCTGTCATGAGGGGTCATAATTGGAGGAAAATATAGGGGTGATGTCAGAGATAGGTCCTTTACACAGAGAGTGGTGGGTGCGAGGAATGTATGGCTAGCGATGGCAGAAGAGTCAGAGACATTAGAGACATTTAAATGACTGCTGGACAAGCACATGGATGGCTGTAAATTGAGGGGAGTGTGGGTTAGTTTGATCTTAGATTAAGATAAATGCTCAGCACAACATTGTGGGCCGAAGGGCCTGTGCTGTTCTGTGTCCTAACCCCGGCTCTGTCAAGATTGTCGAGATGATTGAGCTGGGAGTCTGTTTTCCAGTTTTGTGTGTTTCAGCTGGATTTGCGAGTGATATACAATATTTTGCAGTGAAGTAATTTGAATAAAAAGAAAGCTGTACAATTGTTGGTGGAGAGCCAAGGTTCTGATCAGAAGTGACCTTTGAACTGTAGGTGCAGTGATTCATCAGGTTAATGTGTAACACAGGGGCCTAATTATCTGCTCTTAGTCAGCTAATGATGGCCTGGGTGGAGTGATGGCATAGTTTCCACATGATGGAGTTCTCATTAGACTGTTGAAACTGGCTGATTGCCAGCAATTCAGTCAATGGAAGCATAGTCTGATCAGAGAGAGCAGTGGAACAATTCACAAAGACAGCATAGAGATGTACAGCGCAGAAACAGACCCTTTGGTCCAACTCGTCCATGCTGACTGGATATCCCAACCTAATCTAGTCCCATTCCCCATCACTAGGCCCATATCTCACTGAACCCTTCCTATTCCTACATCCGTCCAGATGCCTTTTAAATGTTGTAATTGTACCCGCCTCCACCACTTCCTCTGGCAGCTCATTCCACACACGCTCCACCCTTTGTGTGAAAAAGTTGTCGCTTAGGTCCCTTTTATATCTTTCCCCTCTCACCTTAAACCTATGCCCTATAATTCGAGACTCCCCCACCCCAGGGAAAAGACCTTGTCTATTAATCCTATCCATGCTCCTCATGATTCTTTTTCGATCCCTATAAGGTCACCCCTCAGCCTCCGATGCTCCAGGGAAAACAGCCTCAGCCTATTCACCCTTACCTATAGCTCAAACCTTCCAACCTGGCAACATCCTTATAAATCATTTCTGAGCCCTTTCAAGTTTCAGAACATGCTCCCAATAGGAAAGAGACCAGAATTGTATGCAATATTCCAAAAGTGGCCTAACCAATGTCATGTATCCTTCTGCATATCTTATTGTCAGTCTGTGTCTCTCAGATAAGCATTTGAATCAGGAGAAGGGTTAGGTTACTCAGACCCTCGCTCTGTTACTGAATAAGATCACAGCCTGCTGGATTGCACTAACTTGCATTACTGTTGACTCTGTCCTCAGTTTGAGTTCCTAACGATGGACATGATTCGACTGTATTAGACATTAGTCTGCCATTGTTTATTAACAGCAATCTGGGAGATTCCAAAAATGTCTTTTAAAGGATCTAAAGCTCACTGCAAAATCATTTGTTAAAAGCAGTGACCTGGTTTGATTTGTGTGTGATATATCAGCTGACACACATCTACACTGCCTTCATGGAAGCTGCCACACTGAGGGCAAATGCTCACTGCTTGAAAGGTTTGTACCAATCTCTGCCAACCAGTGTGGTGCTGGAAAAGTACAGCCAGTCAGGCAGCATCCAAGGAGCAGGGGAATCGATGTTTCAGGCATAAGCCCTTTACAAGGAATGAGGCTTGTGGGCCAGGGTAGGTGGGGGGGGGAAGCTGAGAGATAACTGGGAGGGGGATGGGGCTGGCTGGTGCTTCAGCTTGAGGAGTAAGAAAGAGATCAGTTTGTGATGTAAAGAAGTTCAAACTGGGCAGAAACTGCTTTAGACAATAGGTACAGGAGTAGGCCATTCGGCCCTTCAAACCAGCACCACCGTTCATTATGATCATGGCTGATCATCCACAATCAGTATCCTGATCCTGCCTTATGCCCATAACCCTTGATTCCACTATCTTTAAGAGCTCCCTATGGATAGAGATACTTTCAAGATACTTTCTTGAAGTATCCAGAGACGTGGTCTTCACTTCCCTCCAGGACAGAGCGTTCCATATATCCAAGAAGTTTCTCCTCAACTCTGTTCTAAATGGCCTACCCTTTATCTTTAAACGTATGCCACACTCCCTCAATAGCCAGAATGTCCTTCCTCAAATTTGGAGACCAAAATTGCACACAATACTCCAGGTGTGGTCTCACCAGGGCCCTGTACAGCTGCAGAAGGACCTCTTTGCTCCTATACTCAATTCCTCTTGTTATGAAGGCCAGCATGCTATTAGCCTTCTTCACTGCCTGCTGTACCTGCATGCTTGCTTTCATTGATTGATGTACAAGAGCACCTAGATCTCGTTGTACTGCCCCTTTACCTAACTTGACTCCTTCCTGTTCTTGCCACCAAGTGGATAACCATACATTTATCCACATTAAACTGCATCTGCCATGCATCCATCCACTCACCTAACCAGTCCAAGTCACCCTGTATTCTCATAACATCCTCCTCACATTTCACTCTGTCACCCAGCTTTGTGTCATCAGCAAAATTGCTAATATTACTTTTAATATCTTTATCTATATCATTAATGTATATTGTAAACAGCTGCAGTCCCAGCACCGATCCTTGCGGTACCCCACTGGTCACTGCCTGCCATTCCGAAATGGAGCCGTTTATCACTACTCTTTGCTTCCTGTCAGCCAAGAATTTTCAATCCAAGTTAGTACTTTACCCCCAATACCATGTGCCCTAATTTTGCTCACTAATCTTCTATGAGTTTTGTTAATAAACATGCTGTGTCCAAGCTGATTAATAACTCCAAGACAGTATGGCTCCCTTAATGAAACCTGTATGTTTGGATAACTCTCAGAATGAGGTGAATGGATTGCTTCTGTTTCCCCTTTTAGTGTTGTTGTTGTTCCAGCACCGTACGTTAAATCGTAGCCACTGATGAATGAGAAGAGAGTCAGGGCCTCCTTAGACCCCTATCACTCAGTAAAACAAATGACTTTATTGCGCCTGGTTGAACTGACAAGTGACAATGTGCTATAATATTCATAAACAAATCTCCAAGAACATCTTCACTCAGAGTTAGCAACCTCATTGTCGATCCAAATTCTATCCAACTCCACTTTAAATATTTTCAATGAAGGCCAGTCTTTAGTGCTTTCTCACCCAGTGAGTAGTTAGGGTTTGGAATGGACTGCCTGGAAATGTGGTAGTTTCAATTCAGGTATTCAAGAGGGAATTGGATGGATATTTGGATAGTAATGGTGTGCAGGAAAATGGCTGGTGTGGACATGATGGGTTGGACAGCTTCCTTTGGACAATAATAAATCTGTGAAAAATTCTGTGATTCTGCTCTCCAGGGCAGCGTTCCAAACAATAACAACCCTGTGAGAGAGGAAATTCCTCCTCATCCCTGTCTTAAATGAGAGACCACTTCTTTTGCATCTGTGCCATTTCATCCAAAAGGAAACATCTTCCCAGCATCGACCCTGTCCACCTCACAATCTTGTATGTTTCAATAAGATCACCTCTCAGCCTTCTAAAGTCCAATGATTGCATGCTCAACCTATCAAAATACCCTTTCATTCCAGAGATCAGCCGAGTCCTTCTTCAACCACTTGTAAGACAAGAGTTAAAGAGACTAAAACATTACACAGTATTCATCTCTATATCAGTGTATGTCTGTCTGTGTCAGGAGACAGATTCCTGATGGAGAGCTCATGCTCAATGCTGACTCTCCTCCTCAGATGCTGCCTGACCGGCTGTGCTTTTCCAGCACCACACTTTTTGTCTGTCTGTATCAGTCTATATATCTGTGATATGTCTGTGTTAGTATCCCCCAGTGTGTGTGTCAGTATTGTGTGTCTGTGTGTATTAACCTTGTTGCGTCAGCTGTGTATGTACTGTGCCAGTCTTGTGTTTTTGTGTCTGTCTTGTGTGTGCATCAGTTTTTTTTATTCATTGTGCGTGTGCGTGTGTGTGTATGCGTGTGTCTGTGTATGCATGTGTGTTTGTGTGTGTGTGTGTATGTGTGTATGCGTGTGCGGGCAGTTTATTGTCTAGTTCCTCCTTAAAACAAGTTAGCCAACTCTGACCACACTGTGATGATTGAATTTGCCCTGGTGTCCCATGATACAAAAATGGGGTCAAATTACAACCAACACAAGCCAGTACTAATGCAGAACAGTCCCAACTTTATTACAAAACAAGTTAAAATAGCTTCTGTGACAAAACAACACTGCTGGTAATCCTATTCAGCCCCTTAAGTTTATAATACTGACCGAGTATCTCGTAGATTTGTGTTGTGTGTCTCTCTCTCTCTCTCTCTCTTCCCCACCTCCCCCCCCCCACCACACCCCCCCCCCCCCCCTCCGACCCTGCATGTGTCTTTATGGGATTGCAAAGCTGCTTTCTCTCTTCCTATCTCTGTCTAGGTGGTCAGCAGGTCTCTGCCTTGGATCATGCTGATCTCTTCAGGGGGTCCAAGAGAAAATGGTCTGTAGGTGAACCCTATTTTATATCTTTATGGATGATTTTCTGGAACTTTCTATAGTTCTGTCCAATCAAGGAGATACTCATAATAGTTTGAAACATTGCCAATCATTTAGATGGCATGCTATTGTTTGTTTCTTTGTATAGCAGGACCCAGTCCTTTTCTGTCTGAACCCTCCTTTATTTAGTGGATACGTTGTTTGGGATATGTCTGTCCAAGATAACAATACATTACATAACTTCGCACAGAGTGAAGTTGTGGGTAGTGTGGAGGGCTGTTGTAGGTTGCAGTGGGACATTGACAGGATGCAGAGCTTAACTGAGAAGTAGCAAATGGAGTTCAACCTGGAAAAGTGTGAAGTGATTCACTTTGTAAAGTCGAATTTGAATGCAGAATTCAGGATTAAAGGCAGGAATCTTGCCAGTGTGGAGGAACAGAGGGATCTTGGGGTCCACTTACATACATACTCAAAGTTCTCACCCAGGTTGATAGGGTTGTTAAGAAAGTTTATGGTGTGTTGGCTTTCATTAGCAGGGACATTGAGTTTAAGAGCCACAAGGTTATGCTACAGCTCTATAAAGCCCTGGTTAGACCACACTTGGAATATTGTGTTCAGTTCCGCTTGCCTCATTATTGGAAGTATGTGGAAGCTTTAAAGAGGGTGGAGAGGAGATTTACCAAAATGCTGCCTGGACTGGAGGATGTGTCTTACGAGGAAAGGTTGAGGCTTTTCTCATTGGAGCGAAGAAGGATGAGAGGTGACTTGATAGAGGTGTGCAAGATGGAGAGGCATCGATAGAGTGGATAGCCAGAGACTTTTTCCCAGGATGGAAATGGCTATCATGAGGGGTATAATTTTAAGGTGATTAGAGGAAGGTTTAGGGGAGATATCAGAGGTAGGTTCTTTACGCAGAGAGTGGTGGGTGTGTGGAATGCACTGCCAGCGATGGGCGTAAAGTCAGATACATCAGGGACATTTAAACAACCCTTTGATAGGTGCATTGGAAGACAGTACAATGAAGGGTATGAAGGTTAGTCTGATGTTAGAGTAGGATAAAAGGTCAGCACAACATCAAGGTCTTGAAGGGCCTGTACTGTGCTGTACTGTTCTATTATCTGGGTTCAATTCCCGCCTCAGGCGACTGACTGTGTGGAGTTTGCATATTCTCCCCGTGTCTGTGTGGGTTTCCTCCGGGTGCTCCGGTTTCCTCCCACAGTCCAAAAATGTGCAGTTTAGGTGAATTGGCCATGCGAAATTGCCCTTCGTGTTAGATGCAGGGGTAAATGTAGGGGAATGGGTCTGGGTGGGTGCGCTTCGGTGGGTCGGTGTGGACTTGTTGGGCCGAAGGGCCTGTTTCCACACTAAGTAATCTAATCTAATAATTTTACATTATGCTAATGTCATTAGCATCTGGCCGCCGTATTTACACTGTCTGGTATGTGGATTTTGGGACTTCAGAGTTCTACTTGACCAATGTACCCAGCATTCTTTGCTGTATTTTAGCAGCCCAAAGCCTGCTACATCACTTGTGATTGTCAGTCTTTTGTGCTTGTGTGTGCATTTGCTTGTTTGTCTCTGACACACAGTTTTCCCACTCTCCAGTGCAGCTCTTCATTTCTACACTAACTTCCCAATCTTCTGTCAACCCTCAGTCTTGAATCTTCTGAGATTAAACCCACTGTGCCATCTCGCAATCTGCAAAGGCCACATCAGTTTTTAATGTTCTGAATGTTGGGCTGTTTAGTATTAAGAAAGAAGCTGTATAACCAATGTGTTTCCTGTCAGATTTGTATTTAGCACAGGACTTGGTTTCTGGCACATGAGTGGAAGCATCAGGAGAGTCCAAAGAGATGGTGGAGGGGCAGTGAATACCAAACCCTTCCCACTCCCCAACACTTCATTCTCCCTCTTTCTGCCCCAGTGGAAACATTTGGTTAGCAAACTGATTATTCAGTTCCACATATAACTGTAGGAGCTCTAACTCTGTGTGAGACACTGCAATTAAGATCAAATTTAAATATTGAAGGTTCTCAAATAAGAAAATCTGTGAGGACACATTCTTGTTAATGCAAGCAAAGTGAATGCCATAATAAGGGAATGATGGGCTCGGGTTGTGGTTTGAATGGTGGTGGTTGGGGGAGGGGTGGTTTATGAGGATGTGAGTAATGGTGGGTCAGCACTAAGGCAAGAGGGAGAATGAGAGTGGTGGTGGAGGTTCTGCCAAGTTAGAGTGCACAATCTTGGGGGTGGGGGGGTGGGGGGGAATCACTGCGGATTACTGTGATGAATGTGGAGTTAGTGAGGATTGAAGGGCTGATTATGGAGGGTATGAGGATTGAGGGGATGTTTCTGATGGGTGTGAGGATGAGGGATTGATATGATCAGAGTGAAGATTGAGGGGTTAATTTTGGAAGGAGTGAAGATTAAGGGGTTGATTCTGGTGGGAGTGAAGATCGAGGGGATGATGCTGGTGGGAGTGAGGGTTGAGGGGATGATGCTGGTGGGAGTGAGGGTTGAGGGGATGATGCTGATGGGAGTGAGGGTTGAGGGGATGTTGCTGGTGGGAGTGAGGGTTGAGGGGATGATGATGGTGGGAGTGAGGGTTGAGGGGATGATGCTGGTGGGAGTGAGATCTGAGGGGATGATGATGGTGGGAGTGAGGGTTGAGGGGATGATGCTGGTGGGAGTGAGATCTGAGGGGATGATGATGGTGGGAGTGAGGGTTGAGGGGATGATGCTGGTGGGAGTGAGGGTTGAGGGGATGATGATGGTGGGAGTGAGGGTTGAGGGGATGATGCTGGTGGGAGTGAGGGTTGAGGGGATGATGCTGGTGGGAGTGAGGGTTGAGGGGATGATGATGGTGGGAGTGAGGGTTGAGGGGATGATGCTGGAGGGAGTCAGATCTGAGGGGATGATGATGGTGGGAGTGAGGGTTGAGGGGATGATGTTGGTGGGAGTGAGATCTGAGGGGATGATGATGGTGGGAGTGAGGGTTGAGGGGATGATGCTGGTGGGAGTGAGGGTTGAGGGGATGATGCTGGTGGGAGTGAGGGTTGAGGGGATGATGATGGTGGGAGTGAGGGTTGAGGGGATGATGCTGGTGGGAGTGAGGGTTGAGGGGATGATGATGGTGGGAGTGAGGGTTGAGGGGATGATGCTGGTGGGAGTGAGATCTGAGGGGATGATGATGGTGGGAGTGAGGGTTGAGGGGATGATGCTGGTGGGAGTGAGGGTTGAGGGGATGATGATGGTGGGAGTGAGGGTTGAGGGGATGATGCTGGTGGGAGTGAGGGTTGAGGGGATAATGCTGGTGGGAGTGAGGGTTGAGGGGATGATGCTGGTGGGAGTGAGATCTGAGGGGATGATGATGGTGGGAGTGAGGGTTGAGGGGATGATGCTGGTGGGAGTGAGGGTTGAGGGGATGATGATGGTGGGAGTGAGGGTTGAGGGGATGATGCTGGTGGGAGTGAGGGTTGAGGGGATAATGCTGGTGAAGTAAGAATTATGGCAGAGCTGAAGTTTATGCTGGCATTTAAATATGAGTCATCCTGTGATATTGTTAATGAAAATATTTTTTGCTGCTCCAGTTCAACAGCATTGAATAATTTTAGTATTTTGTTCCCAAGTTAAGCTGTCTGCATAGCTACCAAGCTTCATCAAAAGGAAACCTGACCCAGGTCAACAGGAGCTGTGTGAAACAACCAAAATACTACAGCTACATCTCGGTGCTAGCACTTATTGCCACCACCATGTTGGTGCAGGTCAGCCACATGGTGAAGGTGTTCCTGATGTTTGTGATCACTGGCAGCTATGGTTTGGTTAGTGTCCTGAGCTGGAGGGAGCTCTACGATGAGTATGACCGACAGCGTTTTCAGGAATTACAGTAAGTATACCAACTGACCTGAACAAATGGATTTCTGACTAATCACAACAATATTTCTTCAGTTAAGAAAAAATAAAATAGAGCCAAGTAGATGAAGACCCTGTAGGTTAGAGACTCAGAGAGATTCAGATATTGGGCATTTGCGTTCTTCAGCTTCAAGAGTCTAAAATGAAACAGAGAACAAGAGGATTGTCAGAGTGAGGGTGGGGATAGTGGAGGGAACTTGTACCTGGATTTGGAGGTGGTAGAGGAGGCCCTTAATGAATATTTAGCTTCAGTTTTCACTACTGAGAGGGACCTTGACTTTCTGTGGATAGTGTGAAACAGACTGATATACTAGAGCAGATGTTAAGAAAGAGGATGTGCTGAAAAGTTTGAAAAACATAAGGATGAATAAATCCCTGGGCCAGATGGGATATACCCAAGGCTACTACAGGTGGTGAGGGAAGAACTTGCTGCACCTTTGGCGATGAACTTTGTTGACTCACTGTCCAATGAAGTAATGCCAGATGATTGGAAGTTGGCAAATGTTATTCCCTTGTTCAAGAAAGGGAAAGGGGATAATCATGGGAATTACAGATCAGTCGGTCTTACGTCAGTGGTGGGCAAAGTCTTGGAGACGATTCTGAGGTGAAAATGTGTTGCTGGAAAAGCACAGGAGGTCAGGCAGCATCCAAGGAGCAGGAGAATCGACGTTTCGGGCATAAGCCCTTCTTCAGCCCTGAAGACGGGCTTATGCCCGAAACGTCGATTCTCCTGCCCCTTGGATGCTGCCTGACCTGCTGTGCTTTTCCAGCAACACATTTTCAGCTCTGATCTCCAGCATCTGCAGTCCTCACTTTCTCTTAGACGATTCTGAGGGACAGGATTTATGATTACTTGGAAAACCGTAATTCGATTACAGATAGTCAGCATGGCTTTGTGAGGGGCAGGTCATGTCTCACAACCTTATTGAATTCTTTGAGGATGTGACGTGTTGATGAAGGTAGAGCAATGGATGTGGTGTATTTGGATTTTAACAAGGCGTTTAATAAGGTTTCCCATGGTAGGCTCATTCAGAAAGTAAGGAGGCATGGGATACAGGGAAATCTGGCTGTCTGGATACAGAATTGGATGGCCCATAGAAGACAGAGGGTGGTAGAAGATGGAAAGTATTCAGCCTGGAGCTCGGTGACCAGTGGTGTTCCACAAGGATCTGTTCTAGGACCTCTGCTGTTTGTGATTTTTATAAAGGACTTGGATGAGGAAGTGGAAGGGTGGGTTAGTAGGTTTGCCATTGACAGGTAGGTTGGTGGAGTGGTGGGTAGTGTGGAGGGCTGTTGTAGGTTGCAATGGGACAGTGACAGGATGCAGAACTGGGTTCATAACTGGCAGATGGAGTTCATCCTGAAGTTGTTCATTTTTGAAGGTCGAATTTGAATGTAGAATACAGAGTTAAAGCAGGAAGGTTGGTGGAGAAACAGAGGGATCTTCGGGTCCATGTCCATAGATCTCTCAAAGTTGCCATCCAGATACAGAGGATTGTTAAGATGGTGTTTGGTGTGTTGGCTTTCATTAGCAGGGGGTTGAGTTTAAGAGTCACATGGTTATGCTGCAGTCCTACAGAGCCCTGGTTAGACCACACTCAAATATTGTGTTCAGTTCTGGTCACCTCATTCTAAGAAGGATGTGGAAGCTTTATAGAGGTTGCAGAGGAGATTTATCAGGATGCTGCCTGGACTGGAGGGCATGTCTTATGAAGAAAGGTTGAGAGTGCTAAGGCTTTTCTCATTGAAGTGAAGAAGGATGAGAGGTGACTTGATAGAGGTGTACAAGATGATGAGAGGCCGAGATAGAGTGGATAGCCAGAGACTATTTCCCTTGGCGGAAATGGCTATCACAAGGGGGCATAATTTTAAGGTGATTGGAAGGTTTAGAGGAGATGTCAGAGGTAGATTCTTTACACAGAGAGTGGTTGGTGCATGGAATGCACTACCGGCAATGGTAGTAAAGTCAGAGACATTAGGGCCATTTAAGCGGATCTCGGATCAGCACATGGAAGACAGCACAATGTAGGATATGTAGGTTAGTCTGATCTTAGAGGAGGATAAAAGGTCAGCACAACATCAAGGGCCGAAGGGCCTGTACTGTGCTGTACTGTTCTGTGTAACTGCGAATGCTGGTCTGATAATTGGCAGACGGAGTTCAAAAACAAACATTGCTGGAGAAATTCAGAAGGTCTGGCACCTTTTGTGGGAAGAAAGCAAAGTTATTGTTTCACATCCATTGACTGTTTATCAGAAGTTCTTTAGTTAGACACAAGGTAAACTTGTCTCTAGACTATCACATCAAACACTCCCAGGATAGGGACAGCACAGGGTTAGGTACGGAGTACAGCTCCTTCGACTGTCTGAAAATGAAAGTTAACCAACCCCTGACCCATTTTAAATTGAATGCAAACAGAAAGTAAAGCTGCTTTAACACTGTCCCCGCTGCCCCCTTCCCAGGACAGGCACAGCACAGAGATTAATGCAGAGTTAAGCTCACTCTAACCTTTTAAACTGGAAGTAAAATTCTTTTTAAACTTTAAGCTCCTTTGAAACCCGTCCCAATCAAACACTCACTGGACAGGGACAGCGCAAAATGAGGTACAGAGTAAAGTTCCCTCTACACTGTCACCAGCAAATGCTACCAGGACAGGTATAACATAGGGTTAAATACAGAGTAAAGCTCACTGTACTCTTAAACTGCAGTTAAACCTCCCTCCATCATTCCCATTAAACACTTCCAACATCGGTACAGCGTGGGCTTAGATACACAGTAGTTTTCCCTGGCTTGGAAGTAAACCTTCCTCTACACTGTTCCCATCAAACACGCCCAGCACAGTTACAGCACGGGATTAGATACAGATGAAGGCTCTGACTGCTTCTTTAGACTAAAAGTAAACATAAAGTCCCCTTGACACTGCCCCATCAAAAACTCCCAAGACAGGTACAACATAGAGTTAGAAACAGAGCAAAGTTCCTGCAACACTGTCCCCATCAAATTGGGGACAGTACGAGGTTGGATACAACGTAAAGCTTCTTCTACTCTTTTACACGAAATGAAAAGCACCCTCTACTCATTTAAACTGAAAGTAAAGCTCTCTCTACTGTCCCATCAACACTCCCTGAACAGGTACTGCATGGGGTTAGATAGCAGGATAAAGCTACACTGTCCCTTGAAACACTCACAGCACAGGTACAATATGGGGTTAGGCACAGAATAAAGTTCCTTCTACTATGTCTCCATCAAACACTCCTAGGACAGGTCTTGCACAAAAGTTAGATACTGAGTAAAGCTCTTTCTGTGTGTGCTGTACCTGAGCACTGACTGCAAGGTGTTAGAAAGGATTCTGAGGGATAGGATTTATGACCATCTGGAAGAGCATGGCTTGATTAAATGCAGTCAACACGGCTTTGTGAGGGGCAGGTCATGCCTCACAAACCTTATCGAGTTCTTTGAGGATGTGGCTAGAAAAGTTGATGAGGGTCGGGCTGTGGATGTGGTGTATATGGACTTCAGCAAGGCATTTGATAAGGTTCCCGATGGTAGGCTCATTCAGAAGGTCAGGAAGAATGGGATACAGGGGAACTTAGCTGTCTGGATACAGAATTGGCTGGCCAACAGAAGACAGCGAGTGGTAGTAGAAGGAAAATATTCTGCCTGGAATTCTGTGGTGAGTGGTGTTTCCACAGGGCTCTGTCCTTGGGCCTCTACTGTTTGTAATTTTTATTAATGACTTGGATGAGGAGATTGAAGGATGGGTCGGCAAGTTTGCAGACGACACAAAGGTTGGAGGTGTTGTTGCTAGTATAGAGGGCTGTTGTAGGCTGCAGCGGGACATTGACAGGATGCAGAGATGGGCTGAGAGGTGGCAGATGGAGTTCAACCTGGAAAAATGCGAGGTGATGCATTTTGGAAGGTCAAATTTGAAAGCTGAATACTGGATTAAGGATAGGATTCTTGGCAGTGTGGAGGAACAGAGGGATCTTGGTGTGCAGGTACATAGATCCCTTAAAATGGCCACCCAAGTGGACAGGGTTGTTAAGAAAGCATATGGTGTTTTGGCTTTCATTAACAGGGGGATTGAGTTTAAGAGTCGTGAGATCTTGTTGCAGCTTTATAAAACTTTGGTTAGACCGCACTTGGAATACTGCGTCCAGTTCTGGTCGCCCTATTATAGGAAAGATGTAGATGCTTTGGAGAGGGTTCAGAGGAGGTTTACCAGGTTGCTGCCTGGAGTGGAGGGCTTATCTTATGAAGAGAGGTTGACTGAGCTCAGAGAAAAGGAGGAGGAGAGGGGACCTAATTGAGGTATACAAGATAATGGGAGGCATAGATAGAGTCAATAGCCAGAGACTATTTCCCAGGGCAGAAATGACTAACACGAGGGGTCATAGTTTTAAGCTGGTTGGAGGAAAGTATAGAGGGGATGTCAGGGCAGGTTCTTTACACAGAGAGTTGTGAGAGCATGGAATGCGTTGCCAGCAGCAGTTGTGGAGGCAAGGGCATTGGGGACATTTAAGAGTCTACTGGACATGTATAGGGTAACAGAAATTTGAGGGTGCATACATGAGGATCAGTGGTCGGCACAACATCGTGGGCTGAAGGGCCTGTTCTGTGCTGTTCTGTTCTATGTTCTATTTCTCTCCTGGGTCACCGGAACTCGGTGTTTGATTTTGAGCTGGGATTCTTGGCAAATATCTGCTCTGTTATTCAATTTGCAACCTTTCTAGCTGGCATTACCCATCTCCAACCTTGCCTCAAGCCACCTTCTCTGAAGACCTCACCAATAACATTGTTATCTCTCGAGTAATCATTTCCAGCGGCTCCCATCTGAATCTGCACTATTCACCCGAAGAGTCATTCCTGGCCTGGCAATATCTCAGTTTTAAAATCCTCATCCCAGTTTTTATATCCCATCATGACCCTCGCTCCTCCCTGCCTCTGTTACCTTGACAAGCCCGGCAGTTCCCTGACATCCATTTTTTCTCCCTAGTTTTGATCTCTAGAACATTGGTGGCTGTACCTTTTTTGGCAGAGTCTCACACTCGAATTCCCTCACTGAACCTCTGCTGTTGTTGCTTCTACTTTAGTGTTGTCCTTCTCTAGTTTATTGCTTTGACCAAGGTTCTAATTTTCCCTATGTATCCAATTTATTACCGCTCCTGTCCACACCTGTAGATATTGTGCTCTGTTGAAGGTGGTTATTTCAACACTGGCCATTGTCAGGCTTGATCTAGCCCTTTTGGCTTCAATTCAAGACTGACCTGACTAACCAGGAGAAAGTGAGGACTGCAGATGCTTCAGATCAGAGTTGCGAGTGTGGTGCCAGAAAAGCACAACCATTCAGGCAGCATCCGAGGAGCAGGAGAATCAAGGTTTTGGGCAGAAGCCCTTCATTAGGAGTGAGGCTTGTGGGTCCGGGGACGGAGAGATAAATGGAAGGGGGTTGGGGCTGGGGGGAAGGTAGCTGAGAGTACATTAGGCAGATGATGGAGGGGGAGAAGGTGATAGGTTGGATAGGAGGGTGGAGCGGATAGATGGGAAAGGCAGTGAACAGGTCAGGAGGTTGGTGCCGAGTTTGAGGCTTGGGACTGGGATAAGGTGGTTGGGTGGGGGGGGGGTTGGGGTGGGGGTGGGGGGGGGGAAATGTGGAAACTGGTGAAATTCGCATTAATCTCATGTGGTTGCAGGGTCCCAAGGCAGAATATGAGGAGTTCTTCCTCCAGGCATCGGGTGGATAGGGTTTGGCAATGGACGAGGCCCAGGACCTGCATGTCCTTGGGGAGGGGGAGGGGGAGGGGAGTGTTCAGCCACAAGGCAGTGGGGTTGATTGGTGGGGTGTCCCAGAGGTTATCTCTGAAACGATCCACAATGACCTGGCTAACTCTTAACTAATTCCTGAAGTGGCCGAACAAGTTAATCAGCTGATATTAAACCACTGCCAACTGTTGAAGAAGACCCACTGCTTTATCAGGGCAGCTGCTGATGGACGATAAATACCAGCCTTGCTGGTAATGCTCATATGCCAAGAAGATGGGCTAATGCAGTGATGGTAACAAATTGGTAACAGAGTGGATAGAGAGGGGGTTCTATAGGCTCAGGCAAGGGTTAGGAATGGACAGGGTAGAAAACAGAAAGGCATGGTGCACAGTCTGGAATGAAAAGGAAGAGGTGAAAGAAAGACAGATTCACCTACTGGTGGGGAATAAATCCTGATAATGTCAGTGATATGTCACCGTAGAATCAATAATTGTGACCACCTCAGTGGTACTGGCAGCAAAATACATCTGACAATTCAGCCCGGAGTTAAGGCTGTGAATAAACCTCAATGTTGATATACTGTCCCCCTAGCTGACTGTGCGCTGGCTGTATCTCCCCCTGGCTGACTGTGAGCTGGCTGTATCTCCCCCTGGCTGACTGTGCGCTGGCTGTATCTCCCCCTGGCTGACTGTGAGCTGGCTGTATCTCCCCCTGGCTGACTGTGAGCTGGCTGTATCTCCCCCTGGCTGACTGTGAGCTGGCTGTATCTCCCCCTGGCTGACTGTGCGCTGGCTGTATCTCCCCCTGGCTGACTGTGCGCTGGCTGTATCTCCCCCTGGCTGACTGTGCGCTGGCTGTATAGAACGTAGAACAATACAGCGCAGAACAGGCCCTTCGGCCCTCAATGTTGCACTGACCTGTGAACTATTCTCACGTCATCCCCCTACACTATCCCATCGTCATCCATGTGCTTATCTAAGGATTGTTTAAATCTCCCTAATGTGGCTGAGTTGACTACATTAGCAGGTAGGGCATTCTACACCCTTACCATTCTCTGCGTAAAGAACCTGCCTCTGATATCTGTCTTAAATCTATCACCCCTCAATTTGTAGTTATGCCCCCTCGTACACACTGACGTTATCATCCTAGGAAAAAGACTCTCACTGTCTACACTATCTAATCCTCTGATCATCTTGTATGTCTCTATCAAATCCTCTCTTAGCCGCCTTCTTTCCAATGAGATCAGACCCAAGTCCCTCAGCCTTTCCTCATAAGACCTTCCCTCCAGACCAGGCAACATCCTGGTAAATCTCCTCTGCATCTTTTCCAACGATTCCACCTCCTTCCCGAAATATGGTGACCAGAACTGTACACAATATTCCAAGTGTGGCCGCACCAGCGTTTTGTATAGTTGCAGCATGATATTGCGGCTCCAGAACTCAATCCCTCTACAAACGAAATCTATAACACCATATGCCTTCTTAACAGCACTATCCACCTGGGTGGCAACTTTCAGGGATCTATGTACATGGACTTCAAGATCCCTCTGCACATCCACACTACCAAGAATCTTTCCTTTGACCCAGTACTCTGCCTTCCTGTTATTCTTCCCAAAGTGCATCACCTCACATTTAGCTGCATTGAAACTCCATTTGCCACCATCAGCCCAATTCTGCAGTTTATCCAAATCCCCCTGCGACCTTTAACATTCTTCCACACTGTCCACTACTCCACCGACTTTAGTGTCTTCTGAAAATTTACTAATCCATCCACCTATTATGCCTGCGTCTAAGTCATTTATAAAAATGACAGACAGCAGTGGTCCCAAAACAGATCCTTGTGGCACACCACTAGTAACCGGACTCCAGGCTGAATATTTTCCATCAACCACCACTCACTGCCTTCTTTCAGAAAGACAGTTTCTAATCCAAACTGCTAAATCACCCTCAATTCCATGCCTCTGCATTTTCTTCAACAGCCTACCATGTGGAACCTTATCAAAGGCTTTACTGATGTCCATGTATACCATGTCAACTGCCCTACCCTCATCTACATGCTTGGTCACTTTCTCAAAAACGTCAATCAGGTTTGTGAGACACGACCTACCCTTGACGAAACCATGTTGACTATCTGAAATCAAATTGTTGCTTGCCAGATGATTATAAATCTTCTCTCTTATAATCCTTTCCAAAACCTTTCTTACAACAGAAGTAAGGCTCACTGGCCTATAATTACCTCGGTCATCTCTACTGCCCTTCTTGAACAAGGGCACAACATTTGCAATCCTCCAGTCCTCTAGCATTAAACCTGTAGATAATGACGACTCAAAGATCAACGCCAAAGGCTCTGCTTTCTCCTCCCTAGCTTCCCAGAGAATCCTCAGATAAATCCCGTCCAGCCAAGGGGACTTGTCTACTTTCACTCCTTCTAAAAGTGATAATACATGTTTGGAACTAACCTCGATCCTTTCTAGTCTAATATCTCGTACCTCATTCTTCTCCTCTACAATATTCTCCTGTTCCTGAGTGAAAACCAATGAGAAATGTTCCTTTAGCACCTCTCCGATCTCCACATGGTCCACACTCAACTTCCCACTTCTGTCTTTGACTGGCCCTATTCCTACCCTAATCATCCTTTTATTCCTCACATACCTATAGAAAGCTTTATGGTTCTCCTTTATTCTATTTGCTAAAGACTGTTCGTGTCCTCTCTTTGCTCTTCCTAACTTTCTCTTTAAATCCTTCCGAGCTGATCTGTAACTCTCCATCGCCTCATCTGAACCATCTTGCCTCATCAACATATAAGCCTCCTTCTTTTTAACAAGAGATGTAATTTCTGTAGTAAACCATGGTTCCCTTCCCTTATCACTTCCTCCCTGCCTGACAGGGACAGACCTATCAAGGACACGCAATATCTGTTCCTTAAACCAGCTCCACTTTACCATTGTCCCCATCCCCTGTATTTTGCTACCCCATTCTATGTATCCTAATTCTTGCCTAATTGCGTTATAATTGCCCTTGCCCCATCGATAAGTCTTGACCTGTGGCATGTACCTATTCCTTGCCAACGCTAAACTAAATGTAACTCAATTATGGTCACTCTCTCCAAAGTGCTCACCTACAACTAAATCAAACACCTGGCCTTGTTCATTACCAAGCACCAGATCCAGTGTGGTCTCCCCTCTTGTCAGCCCTTCAACATACCGTGTCAGAAAATACTCCTGTACGCATTGGACAAAAACTGATCCATCTGACGTACTAGAGTAATAACATTTCCAGTCAATGTTGGGGAAGTTAAAGTCCCCCATAATGACCACCCTGTTCCTTTCACTCCTACCCAGAATAATTTTGCGAATCCTCTCTTTCACCTCCCTGGAACTCTGTGGAGGCCCATGAAAAACTCCAAGCAGTGTGACCTCTCCTCTCCTGTTTCTAACCTCAGACCACACTACCTCAATAGACAAGTCCTCATCAAAAGTTCTCTCAGCCACCGTTATACTATCCTTGACTAACAAGGCCACACCTCCTCCTCTTTTACCACCTTGCCTGTTCTTAATGAAAGATCTAAACCCTGGAACCTGCATCATCCATTCCCCAGGCTGACTATGCGCTGGCCGTGTGTCCCCCGGAGTGACTGTGCACCGGCCGTGTGTCCCCCGGAGTGACTGTGCGCCGGCCGTGTGTCCCCCGGAGTGACTGTGCGCCGGCCGTGTGTCCCCCGGAGTGACTTTGCGCAGGCCGTGTGTCCCCCGGAGTGACTGTGCGCTGGCTGTGTGTCCCCCGGAGTGACTGTGCGCCGGCCGTATGTCCCCCGGAGTGACTGTGCGCCAGCCGTGTGTCCCCCGGAGTGACTGTGCGCCGGCCGTGTGTCCCCCGGAGTGGATCTTTTCCCTGATCAGCTGTGCTGCCAACTGTCTCTGTCCCTGACACATATCAGAAACTTACTTTATACTATGTTTGTTTCCATAGGTCCCTTGTGGTGCCATCTCGGTTTTCCATGGTAGCCATGATCTTCATCATGATGATGAGCTTTTATTATTTCACTCGACATGTAAGTGCTATGAACTCTGTGAAGGCATCAGGCTTATGGGTAGAGGTCTGTGTTGAGCAGCAGAGGTCACTTTGTTCGGGATCATTGGGCTGAGGTCCCTGGCTGGGAGCTGGGGAACAGAATATCTGAGGGTTCTGGAGTCAGAGAGATTAGTGCAGCATCCACTCAGAAAGTTTGATGTGAAATGATGTGTGCTGGGTGTAATGAGCTTGGAAAGAACAGGTGATTTTGGAACTGTTCTTTGTAAAGCTATCCCCACGATGGGTTTCCTAACACCATGTCATTGATTAATTGGTGGATGTTGAGGTGATTTGGAAAAAGAAGACCTGCACTCAAGGCTTCTTGTCCTGCATTCATCAGGATATAGAAACGTAAAAGCTCAAAAGAAACACAAATAATATAATTGCTACTTTGCACAAGGAGACCATTCAGCTTATCCGGTCTGTGCCAGCATTCTGGATGAGCGATTCACTTCATTCCCTTTCTTTCTCTTGGGAAACCTGGACATTCATTCTTTTGAAATTATAGTTCCAAAACCCTTTTGAAAGTCTTGATTGAATTAATCTCCACTGCATTGTCAGGCAGCGTATTCTACATTCTCATTACTCGCTGGGTCAGAACATTACCTGGGGCTGGGAGGGGTGTGACCTGGGGCTGGGAGGGGTGTGACCTGGGGCTGGGAGGAGTGCGACCTGGGGCTGGGAGGGGTGCGACCTGGGGCTGGGAGGGGTGTGACCTGGGGCTGGGA
The DNA here is from genome assembly GCF_047496795.1 of Chiloscyllium punctatum. Taxonomy (NCBI): domain Eukaryota; kingdom Metazoa; phylum Chordata; class Chondrichthyes; order Orectolobiformes; family Hemiscylliidae; genus Chiloscyllium; species Chiloscyllium punctatum. Next base: position 2,240,632 of record NC_092749.1, read on the forward strand.
GGGGTGTGACCTGGGGCTGGGAGGGGTGTGACCTGGGGCTCTCACATTCAGCTGTTCACATCCAGCTAGCTACATGGAACTGGGAACAAAAATAGGAGTGACATCACAGGGCTGTCCCTAAATAGCCGTAAATTAGAGAAACATAGTATTTATTGAGGGATTAACTGTGAAGCATCAGTGACAAGTAAAGGTCAAGGCAGCATAATAACGTAGGATAAGTAACAACAATGAGGAATAATGGGATAGGGGTTTGGTTCTCTCAGTTGCTGGACCACATGTATTACCAATATCTTGGGTTCAATTCCCGCTTTGGCTGAAGTTACCATGAAGGACTTTCCTTTTCAACCTTGCCTGTCATCTGAGGCATAATGACCATCAGCTTCAACCAGTCATCTCTGTCTAAAGGGAACGTAGCTCTATGCTCCAGTAGGACTCTGCCTATTTCAGCTTAATGGTAGGATCGTTAATGATAAAAAGCAGAATAGAAGAATACTAAAATTAAGGAAAAGGGAGTATCTTCAAGATTAAGTAATAAGAAGAGTTGGGAAGCAAGCCTGAGTGAGTTTAAGACATTAGCAGGTGACTTGTCTGATCTGTCATAAGTAAGAAGTTCTTTCCTGAACAGAGAGGGTGATAACACAGAGGTTATGATGCAAACAACAGAGATAAAATGAGTTCTTTCATCAAGAGTTTAAGCAGCAAGGCAGCAGACTAAAGAGCAGGACCTGAATGGTTGTAATCTCTGGCTCATTCCCAGTCCCATGTGCCAGCAACTACAGAAATCAGAGTAAGGGCAGATGGATGGATGACTCAAGAGCTCGCACAAGAAGGAAGGTTTGACTCTGCTGAAATCGCTGGGGCCATTGCTGGGAACCTGTATAAGCTGGACCAAAAAAGAGTGGGTTTGCTAGTGCATTTGGAATGAATTTAACACAATGTGTTAGGACAACTGGGACACACTTCCAAGTGTGGTCTTGCCAGGGCTTTATAAAGCTGTAGCATAACCTCGCGGTTCTTAAACTCAATCCTCCTGCTAATGAAAGCCAACACACCATTTGCCTTATGTGTGCACGTTTTCACATAATAGCATGACTCAATGGTACTGAGGCCAATTGGCACTCTGTAATTCTCTCACCAGCTTTGGATGCTGAAATGTCTACTGAAGTTTGACATTTTTGTTACCTTAAAGGGATATATGTGTGTAAAGCGATATGTGCAATTATCTATTGAACCACTCCACATTTTAAGAGAGATCATAAAGGCAGAGGTGCCAAAATGTCTGGGAAAGAGCCAAATTTAATAACGACAGGGGAGTGGATAGTTATCCCAGTTCAGGTTGTTCAAGTTTCTTTTAGTTGTAAAAGTGAGAAGTGGCTGCAGTCCAGAGAAAGGTTCCAAGCTTCAGCAGATGGCTCTTGTTTGGTTTCTCTGTTTGAAATCTCTCCTGCCCGTAAGAACCTGTGTTTGAATTTACCTTTTTGTCAGAGGGCGTACTTATGAGATGTTATGGGAATTAGAACAGCTCCTTACTTAAGTTGTGGTATGGAGTCAGTTGAGTTTTTAAATAGTTAATTTATTCTTAAGTTCTGTTTTCATTTGTTCATGTTTCAGCTGTAGTGTTAAAATTAATTCTGTTTGCTTAAAGCCGAGTGGTTTGACTAGTTGCATCATCCTTGGAATAGCCACTTCACGGAGGAGACAGTGAGGACTGCAGATGCCGGAGATCAGTGTCGAGAATGTGGTGTTGGAAAAGCACAGCCAGTCAGGCAGCATCTGAGGAGCAGGAAAATCGATGTTTCAGGCATAAGCCCTTCATTAGGAATTCCTGATGGCCAAAACATCAATTCTCCTGCTCCTTGAAAAGCCATTTCACATCTGGCTAAAAGGTTAGGCCAAAGTGGTCATGTTTTAGAAGTGACCTGTATAATGACAGGGGAGTGGTCAGCTCTCTAACTGAGTAGTTTAGTTCTGTCCACAACTAGTTGGGAGTTCAACAGTGAGCTGTGTGGAAACAAACTCTCTCTCTTTCTGCCCTTCTGACTTCAACCTGTGAGCATTTGTTCCATTTGTACGGTTTTTTAAGGGTTTGTTTATTGGGACTGTTGTGTATATTCAGAACAGCATAATTAAGTGTAGTTTGGATAGACTGAGTTCTGTAGGAGTTCTTTATTCTGTTGTTTGTGTGTCATTGTCTAATTTTGTGAATAAACTTTTGTCCATTTTAAAACCTGGTAGTCAACCTTGCTAACTTAATCGGGGTAATTTTCACTGTACACTTACCGAAACAAACTGCAAAGTTATGGTCTGGGGCTGCCTGCATGAGAGTGTTTTGAGTGGTCTGGCCTAGTCCATCACACATTTTTAGGAAAGAGAGACAGAGAATCTTACTGTCCCTTCCATTATGTTGTATGACACTAAATGGGATAGATTTTGAACTAATCCAGCTACTCAACACTGAGCACCCATGAGCCGCTGTGGGCCATCAGCAGCTGCAGAACTGTATTCCAACATAATCTGCAACCAGCATATTCCCTACTCGACCATGACCATCAGGCCATGGGATCAATGCTGGCTCAACAAAGAGGGCAGGAGGGCACGCCCATAGCAGCATCAAACACACCGAGAATGAGGTGTCAACCTGATGAAGCTACAAAACAGGACTCCTACACGCCAAACACCATAAGCAAGGAATGATAGACAGAGCTAAGTACTCCCACAACCAAGAGATCAGATGCAATCTCTGCAGTCCTGCCACATCCAATTAAACAACTCAGCAGGCCAGACTCCCTCGATTATCATATGAATATTTTATGAGGATAGGCGAGACCCTAACTTTTTCTTACTTTAAAGCCAGATGTGAAATGGCTTTTCAAGGAGCAGGAGAATTGATGTTTTGGCCATCAGGAATTCCTGAAGAAGGGTTTATGCCTGAAACATCGATTTTCCTGCTCCTCAGATGCTGCCTGACTGGCTGTGCTTTTCCAACACCACACTCTCGACACTGATCTCCGGCATCTGCAGTCCTCACTGTCTCCTCCGTGAAGTGTCTATTCCAAGGATGATGCAACTAGTCAAACCACTCGGCTTTAAGCAAACAGAATTAATTTTAACACTACAGCTGAAACATGAACAAATGAAAACAGAACATAAGAATTAATTAACTATTTAAAAACTCAACTGACTCCATACCACAACTTAAGTAAGGAGCTGTTCTAATTCCCATAACATCTCATAAGTACGCCCTCTGACAAAAAGGTAAATTCAAACACAGGTTCTTACGGGCAGGAGAGATTTCAAACAGAGAAACCAAACAAGAGCCATCTGCTGAAGCTTGGAACCTTTCTCTGGACTGCAGCCACTTCTCACTTTTACAACTAAAAGAAACTTGAACAACCTGAACTGGGATAACTATCCACTCCCCTGTCGTTATTAAATTTGGCTCTTTCCCAGACATTTTGGCACCTCTGCCTTTATGATCTCTCTTAAAATGTGGAGTGGTTCAATAGATAATTGCACATATCGCTTTACACACATATATCCCTTTAAGATAACAAAAATGTCAAACTTCAGTAGACATTTCAGCATCCAAAGCTGGTGAGAGAATTACAGAGTGCCAATTGGCCTCAGTACCATTGAGTCATGCTATTATGTGAAAACGTGCACACAATGGCCAAGCTCAAAGATTTAACAAGATTTGCACAAAACCATTGTCCTCAAGAGGAAATAATTCAACCCAATCAAATCCTTTAATCATTTTAGACACATCAATTAGAACACTATTTCATCCTGTACACTGGGGAGAAGAGAAGTCTAGTCCAAAATTTAACTATCAACTGCCATTATCAGTGAAGCCCCTTATCGACAGCCTGAACTATACTCTCCAGAGCAGAATGCAGTTTACTGAAACTGATATCTGAGCAAGGAATGTTTCAGAGTGAAATGTGTGTGACTCAAACAAGACTCCATTGATACTAGAGATGGTAATTGTTTTAACTCAGCAGGTTCAGGAGCATCAGGGGTAGACAGAAGGGAGTATAACAGCAGAAGATGACTCCCTTGTACTTTATCAGTTCTATGAACAATGAGCTTCCTGTTTCTCAGGTGGAAAAGTTAGCACGGACACTGTTCCTGTGGAAACTCGATGTCCACGAGCAGAAGGAGCGAGTTTACGAGATGCGGCGATGGAACGAAGCGCTTGTCACCAACATGTTACCGGAACATGTTGCTCGGCACTTCCTCGGCTCCAAGAAGCGAGATGAGGTAATCAGTAAATCACATTTATTACCCACGTTTCTTCTGCCTCTCTCTCTCTCTCCCCCCCCCCCCCCAATCACCTTTCTCTCCTCTCTCAGTCAAGCTCTGTCTGTTTCTTGCTCTCCATTTCACCCTTTCTCTCTGTCACCTCTCTTTATATCATCCTCTCTCTCTCTCTCTCTCTCTCTCTCAATCACCCTCTCTTATTTAGTGTCCCTAACATCCTCTCTGTTACTCCTGATGCCTCCCTAACGGTGCTAACTTACACTAGATACTGTTATTAAAATGTTTGCTCAAATGTTTTCCAACCTGCAGGAGTTGTATAGTCAGTCGTATGATGAGATTGGGGTCATGTTTGCGTCAATCCCGAATTTCTCCGACTTTTACACCGAGGAGAGTATTAACAATGGAGGCATTGAATGTCTGCGATTCCTCAATGAAATTATCTCGGATTTTGATGGTGTAAGTAGAGGGTCTGAATTTTGTCAATTTATAACTTACAAGGTAATGTTCTGAGCACCCAGGTATGATTGCCGCTAGTTCAGATGGGGAGCAAGAATGATTGTCCTGAGCAAAGGTCATCACCAGATACTGACTGAACTCCACTCGAGTCATCCAGGGGTGTCCAAAATGAAGATGTTGGCAAGATGTTATGTCTGGTGGCAGGATTGGATGCCGACATAACCATGTTGGTAAGCAGTGCCAACATGGACAAAAATTACCACAGCAGTTCACCCCCCCATATTAATGGGAACGGCTGAGTAAACACTGGACTATACCAGTTCCTTCATGAGTTCGATGTTCTTAGTCATTGTGGACATCCATTCAAAGTGGTTGGACATGCACAGAGTTCATTCATCAAACATGGGGACAACAACTGAAAAATTGTGAGCATCTTTTGCATTACACAGACTCCCAGAAATGTTGGTCACAGATAATGGGCCATCATTTAACAGCAGGGAATTTGCGTATTTTCTAAAGTTGAATAGAATTCACTATGTAAAGACAGCTCCATCCATTGTCCAATGGTCTGGCAGAAACAGCCGTGCAAACTTCGAAGGTAGGCTTAAAGAAACAGCCTCCAGCTTCACCCGATACCACACTCTCCCAGTTCCTGTTTAATTATAGGACCCTCCCTCATGCTTCTACACGGATAGCTCCAACAGAGCTGCTAATTGGGAGAAGAATTTGCAGCAGTTTAAACCTGATCTTCCCAGACTTGCAGGGGAGGCTGAAATGGCATCAGAACACCAATAACATACATAAGACCCCTTTAAGCAGAGAAACCGTTTACTTCAGGGGATGAAGCTAGGTGCGTGGACACGGAAATCACTCTGCAAGAGTAAGATACATGATCGAGCGAGGTCAGGTTTTGTGATGGATAACGTTTGGGTAGGAGAGGTGTTCCTGAACAAATATGTGGACTACAGGAAAGCTGCAAACTCACAAACAGGGCAGGAGCAAAACATACCCGACCCTTCAACATTCAATAAGGCTGGAAGAACCTGTAGGTTCTGCCCCTCCACCGAGCATGAAAGAGAGCTCTGAGGACAAGGTGGACATGATAGATGGTGCAGCCTAAATGCTATTATCGCCTGAGGAAGCAGATGAATTTTGATCAAGACATTCCAGGTGCAAGAGGTGGGCTACGGTTCAGTATATCTCACTAGTATCCGAGGCAGAGTCAGAGAAACCAGACCTGGTGCAAAAACGCACCAGGAGAAGCTCCTAGAAAAAGACTGGGCCTATGTCTCGGGACTTAGACAGGGAGAGATGTACAAAAGAACAATAGAGAAGTACAGAATGGAACAGGTGCTTTGGCCCTCCAAGCCTGTGCTGATCATCTTGCCCAAACTAAACCATAAAACGGACCTGACCTTATTCAGTCCATATCCCTCTACTCCCTCCCTCTTCATGTAACCATCCAGATGCCTCTTAAATATTCCCCACGTGCCTGCTTCTGGCAGTGTGTTCCAGGCTCCTCCCACTCTCTGCATGAAAAATGTCCCTCGTACATCTCCCTTAAACTTACCCCCAACCCCCACCCTCACCTTGAACCTGTGTCCCCTTGTAATTGAAACTTCAACACTTGGCAAAAGCCGCTGACTATCCACCCTATCTGTGCCTCTCATAATTGTGTAGACCTCTATCAGTTCTCCTCTCATCCGCCATCTTTCCAGTGAATATAATCCTAGTCTTTTTAACCTTTCCCCATAGGCCAAAGCCCTTGAGACCAGGCAACATCCTGGTGAACTTTCTCTGCACTCTCTCTCCAAAGCTTCCACGTACGTCTGGTAGTATGGTGACCAAAACTGCAGACAATGTTCCAAATGGAGCCTAAGGAAAGGTTTTATATCGCTGCAACACTGTTTGCCAACTCCTGTACTCCATGTCCCACTGATGTAGGCCCAAGCCTGCCATATGCCTTCCTAATCACCTTGGCCACCTGTGTGGCTACTTTTCAGGAACTGTGGACCTGCACACCCAGATCCCTCGGTATGTTAATGTTCCTAAGGGTTCTGCCATTTACAGGACAATTCCCACTTAAATCTGATTCTCCAAAATGCATCACATTGCATTTGTCTGGGTTAACCTCCATCTGCCATTTCTGTGTGAAACATTCCCTCACACATTTCCAAAATTGGACTATCCAAAGGAGATCTCGAGGTCCCGATGGAAGCATTATATCAAAGACGTGTTTCTAACAGTGATTGCGTCTTTTGTTTACAGTGATTAAACAGGTACTGTCTCCAAATGACTGACCTCCCACCCTCTCTCTCACCCCACCCTTTCCCTGGAGTTCTACAGAGGGGTGTACCCTAAACCCCCTTCCCCAGATAATCTACCCAACATTGTCCTGTACAGGGAAGAGGTGGAACCTGTCAAAAAGTTGCAGTAAAAAGTGTTTGTGTGTGTGTGTGTGTGTGTGGGGAGGGGTGTTTGGGTATGTGTGTGTGTGTGTGGGGGGGGGGAGGGGTGTTTGGGTATGTGTGTGTGTGTGTGGGGGGGGGGTGTGTGGGTGTGTGTGGGGAGGGGTGTGTGTGTGTGGGGGGGTGTGTGTGTGTGTGTGGGTGTGTGTGTGTGTGGGGGGGGGGTGGGGAGGGGTGTGTGTGTGTGTGGGTGGGGGTGGGGGGGGTTGGGCGGGTGGGCGGGTGTGGCTGTGTGTGTGCGTGCGCGCTTTTTGGAGAGTCACCCCCCAAAAGGTGGTGGCAGCAGCAGCAGTCCTGTTTGATGTTGTCCAGTCCGACTGCCCTGGAGAGGGGGCGGGGGGAGGTGTTGGATAGGGTTGGGGGGGCGGGCGGGGGGAGGTGTTGGAGGGGGCAGGGGTGGTTTTGGGTGGGAACGGGGCAAGAAGGGAGTGGTTTTGGACATGTTGGGGGTGGGGGGGGGGGCGGTGTTGGACGTGAGCGGGGGCAGTATTGTTCTGGGTTGGGGGTGAGAGGGGGACAGTGTTGGTCTGGGTTGGGACCGAGAGGGGGGCGGTGTTGTACGGGGTTGGGGGCGAGAGGGGCGCGGTGTTGGACGGGGTTGGGGGTGAGAGGGAGGCTGTGTTGACAGGGTTGGGGGCAAGAGGAGGGCGGTGTTGGTCTGGGTTGGGGGTGAGAGGGGTGGTGTTGGATGGGGTTGGGGGCAAGAGGGGGCGGTGTTGGACGGGATTGGGGGCGAGAGGGGGCGGTGTTGGACGGGGTTGGGGATGAGGGGGGGCGGTGTTGGACGGGGTTGGGGGCGAGGGGGGGCGGTGTTGGACGGGGTTGGGGGCGAGGGGGAGTGGTGTTGGACGGGGTTGGGGGCGGTGTTGGATGGGGTTGGGGATGAGGGGGGGCGGAGTTGGATGGGGTGGGGGGCGAGAGGGGGCGGTGTTGGACGGGGTTGGGGTGAGGGGGGGGCGGTGTTGGACGGGGTGGGGGGCGAGAGGGGGCGGTGTTGGACGGGGTTGGGGGTGAGGGGGGGCGGTGTTGGATGGGGTGGGGGGCGAGAGGAGGCGGTGTTGGACGGGGTTCGAGGCGAGGGGGAGCGTTGTTGGACGGGGTTGGGGGCGAGGGGGGGCGGTGTTGGATGTGTTTGGGGGCGAGGGGGGACGGTGTTGGACGGGGTTGGGGCGAGAGGGGCATGGTGCTGGACGGGTTTGGGGGCGGTGTTGGACGGGGTAGGGGGGCGGTGTTGGATGGGGTTGGTGGGGGCGAGAGGGGGGTGGTGTTGGACGGGGTTGGGGGCGAGAGGGGCGTGGTGTTGGACGGGGTTGGGGGCGGTGTTGGATGGGGTTGGGGGGCGAGAGGGGGGCGGTGTTGGACGGGGTTGGGGGTGAGGGGGGGCGGTGTTGGATGGGGTGGGGGGCGAGAGGGGGCGGTGTTGGACGGGGTTGGGGTGAGGGGGAGCGTTGTTGGACGGGGTTGGGGGCGAGGGGGAGCGGTGTTGGACGGGGTTGGGGCGAGAGGGGCATGGTGCTGCACGGGTTTGGGGGCGGTGTTGGACGGGATTGGGGGCGAGATGGGCGTGGTGTTGGACGGGTTTGGGGGCGATGTTGGATGGGGTTGGGGGGCGAGAGGGGGGTGGTGTTGGATGGGGTTGGGGGCGAGAGGGGGCTGGTGTTGGATGGGGTTGGGGGGTGAGAGGGGGGTGGTGTTGGATGGGGTTGGGGGGCGAGAGGGGGGCGGTTTTGGACGGGGTTGGGTGCGAGAGGGGCGTGGTGTTGGACGGGTTTGGGGTCGGTGTTGGATGGGGTTGGGGGGCGAGAGGGGGGCGGTGTTGGACGGGGTTGGAGGCGAGAGGGGCGTGGTGTTGGACGGGTTTGGGGGCGGTGTTGGATGGGGTTGGGGGGCGAGAGGGGAGCGGTGTTGTATGGGGTTGGGGGGCGAGAGGGGGGCGGTGTTGGATGGGGTTGGGGGCGAGAGGGGGGTGGTGTTGGATGGGGTTGGGGGGCAAGAGGGGGGCCGTGTTGGATGGGGTTGGGGGGCGAGAGGGGGGCCGTGTTGGATGGGGTTGGTGGGCGAGAGGGGGGCCGTGTTGGACGGGGTTGGGGGCGAGAGGGGCGTGGTGTTGGACGGGGTTGGGGGCGGTGTTTGATGGGGTTCGGGGGCGAGAGGGTGGCGGTGTTGGACGGGGTTGGGGGCGGTGTTGGATGGGGTTGGGGGGCGAGAGGGGGGCGGTGTTGGACGGGGATGGGGGCGAGAGGAGGGCGGTGTTGGACGGGGTTGGGGATGAGGGGTGGCGGTGTTGGACGGGGTTGGGGGCGAGGGGGGGCGGTGTTGGACGGGGTTGGGGGCGAGAGGGGGCGGTGTTGGACGGGGTTGGGGGCGAGAGGGGGCGGTGTTGGACGGGGTTGGGGTGAGTGGGCGCGGTGTTGGACGGGGTTGGAGGCGAGGGGGAGCGTTGTTGGGGCGAGGGGGGGCGGTGTTGGACGGGGTTGGGGGCGAGGGGGGACGGTGTTGGACGGGGTTGGGGCGAGAGGGGCATGGTGCTGGACGGGTTTGGGGGCGGTGTTGGACGGGGTTGGGGGGCGAGAGGGGGGCGGTGTTGGATGGGGTTGGGGGGCGAGAGGGGGGCGGTGTTGGACGGGGTTGGGGGCGAGAGGGGCGTGGTGTTGGACGGGTTTGGGGGCGGTGTTGGATGGGGTTGGGGGGCGAGAGGGGGGCGGTGTTGGACGGGGTTGGGGGCGAGAGGGGGGCGGTGTTGGATGGGGTTGGGGGGCGAGAGGGGGGCGGTGTTGGACGGGTTTGGGGGCGAGAGGAGGGCGGTGTTGGACGGGGTTGGGGGCGAGAGGGGGGCGTTGTTGGACGGGGTTGGGGGCGAGAGGGGTCAGTGTTGGACGGGGTTGGGGGCGAGGGGGGGCGGTGTTGGACGGGGTTGGGGGCGAGGGGGGGGCGGTGTTGGGCGAGGGGGGGTCGGTGTTGGACGTGGTTGGGGGCGAGGTGGGGGCGGTGTTGGACGGGGTTGGGGGCGAGGTGGGGGCGGTGTTGGGCGAGGGGGGGTCGGTGTTGGACGTGGTTGGGGGCGAGGGGGGGCGGTGTTGGACGGGGTTGGGGGCGAGGTGGGGGCGGTGTTGGGCGAGGGGGGGTCGGTGTTGGACGTGGTTGGGGGCGAGGGGGGGCGGTGTTGGACGGGGTTGGGGGCGAGGGGGGGCGGTGTTGGACGGGGTTGGGGGCGAGAGGAGAGCGGTTTTGGACGGGGTTGGGGGCGAGAGGGGTCAGTGTTGGACGGGGTTGGGGGCGAGGGGGGGGCGGTGTTGGGCGAGGGGGGGTCGGTGTTGGACGTGGTTGGGGGCGAGGGGGGGCGGTGTTGGACGGGGTTGGGGGCGAGGGGGGGGCGGTGTTGGACGGGGTTGGGGGCGAGAGGGGGGCGGTGTTGGACGGGGTTGGGGGCGAGAGGGGTCAGTGTTGGACGGGGTTGGGGGCGAGGGGGGGCGGTGTTGGACGGGGTTGGGGGCGAGGGGGGGGCGGTGTTGGGCGAGGGGGGGTCGGTGTTGGACGTGGTTGGGGGCGAGGTGGGGTCGGTGTTGGACGGGGTTGGGGGCGAGAGGAGGGCAGTGTTGGACGGGTTTGGGGGCGAGGGGGGGCGGTGTTGGACGGGTTTGGGGGCGAGAGGGGCGTGGCGTTGGACGGGGTTGGGGGCGAGAGGAGAGCGGTTTTGGACGGGGTTGGGGGCGAGAGGAGGGCAGTGTTGGACGGGTTTGGGGGCGAGAGGGAGCGGTGTTGGACGGGGTTGGGGGCGAGAGGAGGGCAGTGTTGAACGGGGTTGGGGGCGAGAGCAGGGCAGTGTTGGTCAGAGTTGGGGGGCGAGGGTCGATGAGGTGTTGGGCAGGGTTGGGGGTTCACGTGCGGTGTGATGCTGCCTCCTGCAGAGACCTGGGATAGGTCCCATCTGGCCCTGGGGACCTATCTACCCGAATGCAATTTAGAATACCTGAAACTTCCTCCTTCAATATGTTGACATTCCCTGGATAACACACTCATCCCTAACCTCAATGTCAGATATGTCTGACTCCTTGGTGAATACTGATACAAAGTACTCATCAAGGATCTCTCCCACTTCCTGTGGCTCCATGCATAACTTCCCTCTCTGTTCTAATATCTGCATAAAAAGCCCTGGGAATCTCCTCGATCCTGTTTGCTGAAGATATTTCATGGCCCCTTTTAGCCTTCCTAATTCCACGTTTAAGTTCCTTCCTAATTTCTGTATATCCCTCGAGGGCTTCATCAGTTTGTCGCTGCCTAGACCTATTATGTGCTTCCTTTTTTATGTTGACTAAGCGTACAATATTCCTTGTCACCCATAGTTCCTGAATCCTGCCATTCCTATCCTCCAGTTTTGCAGGGACATGCATATCCTGCATTTGAATAAGCTGGTTTTTTAAAGCCTCCCATATGCCAGACATAGATTTGCCCTCAAGTAACTGTTCCCAATCCACATTCCCCAGTTTCTGGCTAAGTTGGATGTAATTGGCCCTTCGCCCAGTTAAGCACCCTCACCCAAGGACCACTCTTGTCCTTGTCCATGACTACTCGAAACGTTGTGGAGTTATGGTCATTAGGCCCAAAATGCTCTCCTACTGAAACATCGATCAACTGTCCTGGCTCATTCCCTAATACCAAGTTCAGTATGGCCTCCTCTCTGTATGTTGGATTGTCAACATACTGTCTCAAAAAGCTCTCCTGGTCACATCGAACAAATCCATCTGACCTCCTGGCTCTAAGGTTGTCCCAGTGAATAAGAGGAATATTGAAGTCACCCACCAGAAGTACCATGCTTTTTTCACAACATTCCAGTATCTGACTACATATCTGCTCCTCTGTCTCTCCTGGGCTGATAAGAAGGCCTATAGAAAACTCCCAACATTATGATTTCATGATGTAGTGATTGGCATGAGGTCAGTCAGGTTAACCTGGTCCAATATGGGAGCCCTAGCTGTCAAATATAAACAGGAGTGTCAGGGGTCTGCTCACTCTTAAGAGCTGGGTCAGTGTCATGTACTGTGCACATGTCAATAAAGGGTGAATTGGTAACAGGATACTGGCAGCCGTGGAGTTATGTCGACATCCTCATGTTCAAATATTCCATCACCTTAGTTCTCCCTGTTTCCACAACCTGAGACTTGGAAATTGCGAGTTGTCATTCAGCTTGTGTCTGCCTTATCTGATCATCAAGAAGTGACTACTATCACTGAATGCCTGAGTTCTGATTGAAGGGTCTCCTACTGTAGTTTTAAAGTTTAAATTCCATTCCCACTGTTGTATTCTTCTCTTTCTCAGTTATTGGATGAACCTCAGTTCCGAAACATCACCAAAATCAAGACCATTGGGAGCACCTATATGGCAGCATCCGGCTTAATACCAGACACCAATCCCAGCTGTTACAACAGTACTGTCAAAGTAAGTGCTTCTAGAGTGAGTGACTGAGTCAATGAGAGATTTGAACAGTTTGCCAATTTGGGCTGCAACTTGTGAAACTTGAAAGGGTTCAGAAAAGATTTACAAGGATGTTGCCAGGGTTGAAGGATTTGAGCTATTGGGAGAGGCTGAACAGGCTGGGGCTGTTTTCCTTGGAGCGTCAGAGGCTGAGGAGTGACCTGATAGAGTTTTGTAAGATCATGAGGGGCATGGATAGGATAAATAGACAAAGTCTTTTCCCTGGGCTGGGAGAGTCCAGAACAAGAGGGCATAGGTTTAGGGTGAGAGGGGAAAGATATAAAAGAGACCTAAGGGACAACTTTTTCATGCAGAGTGTGGTACGTGTATGGAATGAGCTGCCAGAGGAAATGGTGGAAGCTGGTACAATTACAGCATTTAAAAGGCATTTGGATGGGTATATGAATAGGAAGAGTTTGGAGGGATGCTGGCAGGTGGGACTAGATTGGGTTGGAATTAGTGAGTTTTGAGAAGATTTGTAGATTGGCTCGGGATATCTGGTCGGCATGGACGGGTTGGACCGAAGCGTCTGTTTCCGTGCTGTGTATTTCTATGGTTCTATGAACACAGGGATTGTACACAAAACACAGGAAACTAGTACACAGGGAGTCAGGAAGGCTCATGGACTGTTGGCCCTTTTTTCAAAGAGGTTGATGTGTAAGAGTACAGAAGTCTTTATTGCAACTGCACAAGGTGCTAATGAGACCACATCCAGAGCTCTGAGAGTGTTTTTGATCCCGTTATTTCAGGAGAGATATCATTTCATTAGAGGCAGGTATATTGGGATGATTCCTGGTACAGAGATATTGTATTGTAAGCGAAGGCTAAACACTTTGGGACTCTATATTAGAATTTAGAAAATGTGACCTCCAGTTAATCTTACTCGTTGGCACATTTATTAACTCATTTATTCTCACTCTTTTTTTACAGAAGGATCAAGAAAAATCCATGAAGGAACGCTGGCAGCACCTGGCAGACCTGGCAGACTTTGCACTGGCCATGAAAGTCACTTTAATGAACATTAATTATCAATCATTTAATAACTTCATGCTACGCATTGGTAAGAGTGGTTAGTGTAATTTCACCATGTCTTAGACTAAAGTGATCTCACCATGAGTCAGATTAAAGTGGTCTCCATGTATCTCAGATTAAATAATATCAGTGTGTCTCAGATTAAAGTGATCTCACTGTGTTTCAGATTAAAGTAATTTCTAAAATTAAAGTAATCTCACCATGTCTGAGATTTAAGTGACCTTTTCATCTTAAATTTAAGCAATTTCACTGTGTCTCAGATGAACGTAGTTTTGTACAACCTAACAATCCATGTGGACCAAATTTCCTAAACTCAACTAGTTCCATTTTTGCTTCCAGCTTTGAAAAAGGGTCAGTTAGACTTGAAACGTCAGCTCTTTTCTCTCCTTACAGATGCTGCCAGACCTGCTGAGATTTTCCAGCATTTTCTCTTTTCGTTCCATCTTCCTGTGTTTGGACAATTATCCCTCTAAGCTATTCTTATCCATGTACTTGTCCAAATGTCTTTTAAATGTTGTAATTGCACCCATCTCTGCTACTTCCTCTGGCAGCTCATTCCAAATACACACCACCCTCTGTGTGAAAATGTTGCCCCTCAGGTCCCTTTTAAATCTTTCCCCTCTCACCTTAAAGCCATGCCCTCTGGTTTTGGACTCTCCTACCCTGGGGAAAAGACCTTAGCTGTTCACCTTTTCTGAATCCCTTATAAACATCTATATGGTCACTCCTGAACCTCATATGCTCCAGGTAAAAAAGTCCCAGCCTATCCGGCCTCTTCTTGTAACTCAAACTTCCCAGTCTCAGGAGCATTCTTTCCAGTTTAATATGATCCATCCGTAACTAAGGCAACCAGAATTGCATGCTGTACTCTAAATGAGCCTCACAATATCTTGTACAGCCATAGTATGACATTCCAACTCATGTACTCAATGTTCTGACCAATGAAGGCAAGTGTGTCAAACGCCTTCTTCACCACCCAATCAACTGTGATGCCACTTTCAAGGAACTATGTACCTGCACTCCAAGCTGTTTGACAACACTCCTCAGGGTGCTAACATTAATTGTGCAAGTTCAGCCCTGGTTAGTCTTATCAACTTTAGAAAAAAGAATACAGGGCATGGACTATTTTCTAAAGGGCATGAAAATTCATAAAGCCAAAGTACGAAGGGATCTTGGAGTGTTGGTCCAGGATTCTCTAAAGGTTAACTTGCAGGTTGAGTCTGTGGTTAAGAAAGCAAAAGTAATGTTGTCATTTATCTCAAGAGGATTGGAATGTAAAAACAGCGATGTGCTACTGAGACTTTATAAAGCTCTGGTAAGGCCCCATTTAGAATACTGTGTCCGGTTTTGGGCCCCACACCTCAGGAGGGACATACTGGCACTGGAGCGTGTCCAGCAGAGAATCATACGGATGATCCCTGGAATGGGAGGCCGAACATATGATGAACAGCTGAGGATCCTGGGATTGCATTCATTAGACTTCAGAAGGTTGAGGGCAGATCTAATAGGAACTTACAAGATAAAGCATGGCTTAGAAAGGGTGGATGCTGGGAAGTTGTTTCCGTCAGGATACTAGGACCCATGGGCACAGCCTTAGAATTAGAGGGGGTCAATTTAAAACGGAAATGAAGAAACACTTCTTCAGCCAAAGAGCGGTGGGCCTGTGGAATTCATTTCCACGGAGCGCAGTGGAGGCCGGGATGCTGAATGTCTTCAAGACAGAGATTGATAAAGTCTTAATCTCGCAAGGAATTAAAGGATATGGGGAGAGTGCGGGTAAGTGACATTGAAATGCCCATCAGCCATGATTAAATTGTGGAGTGGACTCCTTGGGCTGAATGGCCTTACTCCCACTCCTATGTCCCAAAATGCCTTGATGTGGAGGAGCCGGTGTTGGACTGGGGTGTACAAAGTTAAAAATCACACAACACCAGGTTATAGTCCAACAGGTTTAATTGGAAGCACTAGCTTTCGGAGCGTCGCTCCTTCATCAGGTGATTGTGGAGAAAAAGACCATAAGACACAGAATTTATAGCAAAAGTTTAGAGTTTGATGCAATTGAAATGATATATTGAATAAATCGAGATTGATCTTAAGTCTTTCATCTTTTAGAATGGGTTGCAGGTTTCGCTTCATTAATATGTAAATCTCAGAACCACTTTTAAGTCGCATTCTCAAGATAACTTAAGGTTTGATAAAATAAAGGTAATGTCTCAGCTCAGTGCATGAAAGGTGTGAGGTTAGAGTCTGTCTGTGTCCCAATAATGAGTCAGACTGGTTAGCTTTCCAAATTTACAAAATATTACATGTATTGACTGCCTGTTGGTTATGCATTTTTTTTGAGCAAAATAGAATGTATCTGCAAATATAATTCTGCAAATACATGTTGGACTATAGCCTGGTGTTGTGTGATTTTTAACTTTATCAAAATGCAACACCTCACATTTATCTGAATTAAACTCCATCCGTCATTCCTCGGCCCACTGGCCCAGTTGATCAAGATCCCATTGTATTCTTAGATAACCTTCCTCACTGTCCATTATGCCACCAATTTTGGTGTCATCTGCAAATTTGCTAACCATTCTTCCTATATTCTCCTCCAAATCAATTATATAAATGATGAACAATAGTGGACTCAGAGACAATCCTTGCGGCACGCTGCTGGTCATAGGCCTCCAGTCTGATCACTTGACAGTCTCCTACTCTCAAGCCAATCACTGTTTTAGATTAAGGTAATCACGTTATATCTCATATTAAAGTAATCTCGCAGTGTCTCAGATTAAATTGACCTCACCATGTCTCAGCTTCAAGTGTTCTCTCTGCCTCCTAGATTAAAGTAATCTCATTGTGATTTTGGTTTGATTTGTTATTGTCACATGTGCTGAGATACAGCAATAAGTATTGTAATACATGCTACCGAGCCAAACCATACCTTACATAACTACATCAGAGTAATAGAACAAAATGCATAGTATAGTATTACAGCTACAGAGAAGGATTAACTCTAAAGTGATCTCACTGTCTCTCAAATTAAAGTGATAACATCATATCTCAGACTAATCCCATTTTATCTCAGATTAAAGAAATCTCATTGTGCCAAAGATTAAAGTAATCTCCCCATGTCTCAGATTAAACTGCTCTTGTTGTGTTGTGCATAAAAAGCATGCATCTGCTTTGCATCTCAGTTGCATTCCTCTGTCTATTAGGTGGTATTGAGCTGAGCATTAAGTGCAGTTGAATTCAGCCTCAAGCATTCACTTGCTATCTTTGTGCTTCATCCCTTTCAGGTATGAACAAAGGAGGTGTTCTTGCTGGAGTGATTGGTGCAGGAAAACCGCACTATGATATCTGGGGGAATACAGTGAATGTTGCCAGCAGGATGGAGTCAACAGGACAGCTGGGTAATATCCAGGTAATTGACTCTCAGTCGAGACCAAAACCTGAGCAACTGGGGGAAGTAGTCCTTGTCACAGTAAACAGAGTTAAAAATACCACAACACCAGGTTGTAGTCCAACAGGTTTATTTGGAAGCTCTAGCTTTCAGAGCACTGCTTCTTCATCAGGGATACAACTATTTGATGAAGGAGCAATGCTTCGAAAGCTAGTGCTTCCAAATAAACCTGTTGGACTATAACCTGGGTTGTGTTATTTTTAATTTTATCCACCCCAGTCCAACACTGGCTCCTCGATATCACAGTGAACAGAGATGGTGAAAGGTTCAATACACAGAGAGTAGAACAGGAGAAAGTGAGGGCTGCAGATGCTGGAGATCAGAATCAAAATGTGTGGTGCTGGAAAAGATCAGCAGGTCAGGCAGCGTCCGAGGAGCAGAAGATTCGACGTTTCGAGCTCTTCATCAGAAATGGGGGTGGACCGAAGAGGTAAATATTTGGGGGGCGGGGGGCGGGGGGCAAGGTAGCTGGAATGTGATAGGTGACGGTGAGGGGAGATACTGATAAGTTGGAGTGGTGGGTGGAGCAGATAGGTGGGAAAGAAGATGGACAGGTAGGACAGTTAAAGGGGACGGTGCCGAATTGGAGGGTTGGATCTGGGATACAGTTGGGTGGGGGGGGGGGAGGGGATGAGGAAACTAATGAGGTCGATGTTGGTGCTGTGTGGTTAGAGTGTCCCAAGGTGAAAGATGAAGTGTTCTTCCTCCAGGTGTCGAGTGGCTGGAATTTGGCAGTGGAGGAGGCCTAGGACTTGCATGTCCTTGGTGGAATGTGATGGGGGGGTTGAAGTGTTCAACCACAGGCAGTGGGGTTATTTCGTTCATGTGTCCCAGAGATGTCCCGGAGTATGGAACAAAATGACAGATTAGGAGTCAGGATTAGAAACCCCATTTGGGAAGACATACGAGAATGAAAACCAGGAAACTCTCTGTGTTAGAGGAATAACACAACATGAGAAATGGCATCGGTCAAATTGAGAGAGAAGAAAGATTTAAAGCTATGAGAGAGAGTGATTCTTAGAAAACTGCGAGGTTCCTAAGGCCTTACCTCATTTGCTTCCCAGTACATGAATGACATGAATGTCTTTGGTGCTAGTAAGGAACATTAGACAGAGAAAGATCAGTTTGTAAGGCACATGAGATAATGAGTAGATTTATAGGTCATGTTGAGGTTCTGGATGAAAGTTTGCTCACTGAGCTGGAAGGCCCAGTTGTTTCGTCACCATACCAGGTAACATCATCAGTGACCCTCTGGTGAAGCACTGGTGTCAGTGACCCACTTTCTATTTATGTGTTTAGATTTCATTGGGTTGGTGATGTCATTTGCTGTAGTGATGTCATTTCCTGTTCTTTTTCTCAGAGGGTGGTAAATGGGATTCAATTAGATGTGTCTGTTCCAGCTGTAATGCCATGCTTCTAGGAATTCTCCTGCATGTCTCTGTTTGGCTTGTCCTAGGATGGATGTGTTGTCCCAGTCGAAGTCTGTATGTGAGGATACGAGTGAGAGAGGGTCATGTCGTTTTTTGGCGAGTTGATGTTCATGTATCCTGGTGGTTAGTTTTCTGCCTGTTTGTCCAATGTAGTGTTTGTTACAGTCCATGCAAGGTACTTTGTAAATGACATTAGTTTTGCTTGTTGTCTGTATAGGGTCTTTCAAGTTCATTAGTTGCTGTTTTAGTGTGTTGGTGGGTTTGTGGGCTACCATGAAGACAAGGGGTCTGAGTAGTCTGGCACATAAACACATAAATAGGAGGTGGGTCACTAACACTAGCGCCTCACCAGAGGATCACTGATGATGTTACCTAGCATGGTGACGAAACGTCTTAAGAAAACCTACCAGCTCAGCGAGCAAACCTACATCTATTGACATGTGTGTTTTGGGCTAAAGACAGAAGTGTGGATTGTCTAGTAGTCAGTGTGAATGGTGTGGGTTGTGCTGTAGTCGGTGTGAAGGGTGTGGGTTGTGCTGTAGTCAGTGTGAATGGTGTGGGTTGTGCTGTAGTCAGTAAGAATGGTGTGGGTTGTGCTGTAGTCGGTGTGAACGGTGCGGGTTGTGCTTTAGTCAGTGTGAACGGTGCGGGTTGTGCTGTAGTCAGTGTGAACGGTGTGGGTTGTGCTGTAGTTGGTGTGAATGGTGTTGGTTGTGCTGTAGTCAGTGTGAACGGTGTGGGTTGTGCTGTAGTCAGTGTGAAGGGTGCGGGTTGTGCTGTAGTCGGTGTGAATGGTGTGAGTTGTGCTGTAGTCAGTGTGAACGGTGTGGGTTGTGCTGTAGTCAGTGTGAAGGGTGCGGGTTGTGCTGTAGTCGGTGTGAATGGTGTGAGTTGTGCTGTAGTCAGTGTGAATGGTGTGGGTTGTGCTGTAGTCAGTGTGAACGGTGTGGGTTGTGCTGTAGTCGGTGTGAATGGTGTGAGTTGTGCTGTAGTCAGTGTGAATGGTGCGGGTTGTGCTGTAGTCAGTGTGAATGGTGTGAGTTGTGCTGTAGTCAGTGTGAAGGGTGCGGGTTGTGCTGTAGTCGGTGTGAATGGTCTGGGTTGTGCTGTAGTCAGTGTTAATGGTGTGTGTTGTGCTGTTGTCAGCGTGAAGGGTGTGGGTTGTGCTGTATTCAGTGTGAATGGTGTGGGTTGTGCTGTAGTCAGTGTTAATGGTGTGTGTTGTGCTGTTGTCAGCGTGAAGGGTGTGGGTTGTGCTGTATTCAGTGTGAATGGTGTGGGTTGTGCTGTAGTCAGTGTTAATGGTGTGTGTTGTGCTGTTGTCAGCGTGAAGGGTGTGGGTTGTGCTGTATTCGGTGTGAATGGTGTGGGTTGTGCTGTAGTCGGTGTGAATGGTGTTGGTTGTGCTGTAGTCAGTGTGAACGGTGTGGGTTGTGCTGTAGTCAGTGTGAACGGTGTGGGTTGTGCTGTAGTCAGTGTGAACGGTGTGGGTTGTGCTGTATCTGGCGTGAATGGTGTGGGTTGTGCTGTAGTCGGTGTGAATGGTGTTGGTTGTGCTGTACTCAGTGTGAACGGTGTGGGTTGTGCTGTATCTGGCGTGAATGGTGTGGGTTGTGCTGTATCTGGCGTGAATGGTGTGGGTTGTGCTGTAGTCGGTGTGAATGGTGTTGGTTGTGCTGTACTCAGTGTGAACGGTGTGGGTTGTGCTGTATTCGGTGTGAATGGAGTGGGTTGTGCTGTAGTCAGTGTGAACGGTGTGAGTTGTGCTATAGTCAGTGTGAATGGTGTGGGTTGTGCTGTATTCGGTGTGAATGGTGTGAGTTGTGCTGTAGTCAGTGTGAATGGTGTGCGTTGTGCTGTAGTCCGTGTGAACGGTGTGGGTTTTGCTGTTGTCGGTGTGAATGGTGTTGGTTGTGCTGTAGTCAGTGTGAACGGTGTGGGTTGTGCTGTAGTCAGTGTGAACGGTGTGAGTTGTGCTGTAGTCAGTGTGAATGGTCTGGGTTGTGCTGTAGTCAGTGTGAATGGTGTGGGTTGTGCTGTAGTCAGTGTGAATGGTGTGAGTTGTGCTGTAGTCAGTGTGAATGGTGTGGGTTGTGCTGTAGTCAGTGTGAATGGTCTGGGTTGTGCTGTAGTCATTGTGAATGGTGTGAGTTGTGCTGTAGTCAGTGTGAACGGTGCGGGTTGTCCTGTAGTAAGTGTGAATGGTCTGGGTTGTGCTGTAGTCAGTGTGAACGGTGCGGGTTGTGCTGTAGTAAGTGTGAATGGTCTGGGTTGTGCTGTAGTAAGTGTGAATGGTCTGGGTTGTGCTGTAGTCAGTGTGAACGGTATGGGTTGTGCTGTAGTCAGTGTGAATGGTCTGGGTTTTGCTGTAGTCAGTGTGAATGGTGTGGGTTGTGCTGTAGGCGGTGTGAATGGTCTGGGTTGTGCTGTAGTCAGTGTGAATGGTCTGGGTTGTGCTGTAGTCAGTGTGAATGGTGTGGGTTGTGCTGTAGGCGGTGTGAATGGTGTTGGTTGTGCTGTACTCAGTGTGAACGGTGTGGGTTGTGCTGTATCTGGCGTGAATGGTGTGGGTTGTGCTGTAGTCGGTGTGAATGGTGTTGGTTGTGCTGTAGTCAGTGTGAATGGTGTTGGTTGTGCTGTAGTCAGTGTGAATGGTGTTGGTTGTGCTGTACTCAGTGTGAACGGTGTGGGTTGTGCTGTTGTCAGCGTGAAGGGTGTGGGTTGTGCTGTAGTCAGTGTGAATGGTGTGAGTTGTGCTGTAGTCAGTGTGAAGGGTGCGGGTTGTGCTGTAGTCAGTGTGAAGGGTGCGGGTTGTGCTGTAGTCAGTGTGAAGGGTGCGGGTTGTGCTGTAGTCAGTGTGAATGGTGTGGGTTGTGCTGTAGTCAGTGTGAATGGTGTGGGTTGTGCTGTAGTCAGTGTGAATGGTGTGGGTTGTGCTGTAGTCAGTGTGAATGGTGTGGGTTGTGCTGTAGTCGGTGTGAATGGTGTGAGTTGTGTGGTACTTATGGACTAGCAGCAGGAGATGGCAATTCAGCTCTTAGAGCCTGCTCTGCTATTCAGCATGACCATTGTTGATCTTCTCTTGGCCTCAACTCCATTTCTGCCTGCTCCCCACAGCCTTCAACTCATGAATCAGTAAAAACTATCTATCCCCTCGAATGTAGTGAATATTCCCATGCACCGCTCTCAAGGATAGTGAGCTGCACAAATGCAAGGTCAAGTACAGCTGGAAATTATACAATGAATTGCAGAACTCTTAGGAGTATTATTATGCGTAGAACATAGAACATTACAGCACATTACAGGCCCTTTGACCCTCGATGTTGTGCCAACCTGTGGACCAATCTGAAGCCCATCTAACCTGCACTATTCTATTTTCATCCATATTTCTATCCAATGATCATTTAAATGCCCTTAAAGATTGCGAGTCTACTACTGTTGCAGGTAGGTCATTCCATGCTCCTACTACTCTCTGAGTAAAGAAACTACCTCTGACATCTGTCCTATATCTAACACCCCTCAATTTAAAGCCACATCCCCTTGCTTTGGCCATCACCATCTATAATTCCCTGCTTCTCTCCAGAAGGGGATTGGC
The DNA here is from genome assembly GCF_047496795.1 of Chiloscyllium punctatum. Classification (NCBI taxonomy): domain Eukaryota; kingdom Metazoa; phylum Chordata; class Chondrichthyes; order Orectolobiformes; family Hemiscylliidae; genus Chiloscyllium; species Chiloscyllium punctatum. Next base: position 2,262,796 of record NC_092749.1, read on the forward strand.
TACTCTCTAATCCAAAGAGTCATCATGTTAAATGCCAACTTGGATTCTCTGTTCACTGACGCTGGTGAGGATTTCCAGTCTTTTCTGGTTTGACTTCAGATTTCTGCCAGGTTTAATTATTCAGACTGACAGTCCATGCTGCCCCAAAAGTCAGTAAAGGAGCTTCACTCAACAATATCACATATAGAACATAGGACCTTACAGCGCAATACAGGCCCCTTTGGCCTTGGATGTTGCATTGATTTGTGAAATTAATCTGATGCCCATCTAACCTACACCATTCCGTTATTATCCATATGTATGTCCAATGACCATTTAAGTTCCCTTAATGTCAGCGAGTCTACTACTGTTACAGGCAGATCGTTTCACACCCCTGCTACTCTCAGAGTAAAGAAATTACCCCGATATCTGTCCTAAATCTATTACCCTTCAATTTAAAGCTATATCCTCTCCTGTTAGCCTTTACCATCTGATGGAAAAGGCTCTCCCTGTCCACCCAATCTAACCCTCTGATTATCTTATACGCCTTGATTAAGTCATCTCTCAACCTTCTTCTCTCTAATGAAAACAGCCTCAAGTCTCTCAACCTTTTCTTATAAGATCTTCCCTCCATACCAGGCAACATTCTGGTAAATCTCGTCTGCACCCTTTCCAAAGTTTCCACAGCCTTCCTATAATGTGGTAACCCGAACTGTACTCAATACTCTAAGAGTGGCCGCACCAACATGATCTCGTGGCTCTGAAACTCAATCCCTCTACCAATGAAAGCTAACACATCGTATGCCTTCTTAACAACCCTATCAACCTGAGTGGCAACATCCAGGGATCTATGTACATGGACACCAAGATCTCCCTGCTCATCCATACTACCAAGAATCTTAGCATTAGCCCAGTACTCTCTATTCCTGTTGCTCCTTCCAAAATGATTCACCTCATAATTTTCCACATTAACCTCTATTTGCCACCTCTTAGCCCAGCTCTGCAGTTTATCTATGTCCCTCTCTAACCTGTAATATCCTTCAGCATTATCCACAACTCCACCAACCGTACAGTCATCCGCAAATTTACTAACCCAACCTTCTATGCCCTCATCCAGGTCATTCATAAAAATTACAAACAGCAGTGACCCGAAAACAGATCCTTGCAGTACCCCACTAGTAACTGAACTCCAGGATGAACATTTCCCATCAATCACCACCCTCTGTCTTCTTTCAGCTAGCCAATTTCTAATCCAAACTGCTAAATCACCCATAATCCCATGTCTCCACATTTTGTACAATTGCCTACTGTGGGGAAACTTATCAAATTCCTTACTGAAATCTATATACCCCACATCAACCACTTTACCCTAATCCACCTGTTTGGTCACCTTCTCAAAGAACTCAATAAGGTTTGTGAGGCATGATCTACCCTTCACAAAACTCTGTTGACTATCCCTAATCAACTTATTCCTTAGTAGATGATTATAAAGCCTATCTCTTATAACCTTTTACAGCACTTGGCACACAACTGAAGTAAGGCTCACTGGTGTATAATTTCCAGGGTTGTCTCTACTCCCCTTCTTAAACAAGGGAACAGCATTTGCTTCCTCCAATCTTCTGGCACTATTCCTGTAGACAATGACGACATAACGATCAATGCCAAAGGCTCGGCAATCTCCTCCCTGGGAATCTTCCCAGAGGATCCGAGGATAAATCCCATCCGTCCCAGGGGACCTATCCACTTTCACACTTTCTTGTAGCCATGTGGTGAGTCCAGCTGAGTTTCTGGTCAATGGTAACCCCAAGGATGTTGACAGTGGGGGATTCAGTGATGGTAATATCATTGAATTTCAAGGGGCAGTGGTTAAGAATGTCTCTTGTTGGTTAGCCTGAATGCTACTTGCCACTTGTCAACCCTGGATATTGTCCACACCTTGTTGCATTTGAGCATGAACTGCTTCAGTATCTGAGAAGTTGCGAATGGTGTTGAACACTATGCAATCATCGGCAAACATCCCCACCTCTGACGGGGGAAGGTCATTGATGAAGATGGTTGGGCCAAGGACACTACCCTGAGAAACTCCTGCATCCTGCAGAGATGTCCTGGAACTGAGATGACTGACCCTCCACAACCACAACCATCTTCCTTTGAGCCAGGTCAACTCTAACTGGCTGAGTGTTTGCCCCCGATACCCATTGATTCCACTTTTGCCAGAGTTCCTTGATGCCACACTCGATCAAGTGCAGCCTTGATGTCAAGGGCTGTGTGTGTTGCAGTGAATGGTGCGGTTTGATGCTGCGTGTGTTACAGTCAATGGTACGGTTTGATGCTGCGTGTGTTACAGTCAATGGTGCGGTTTGGTGTTGCGTGTGTTACAGTCAATGGTGCGGTTTGATGCTGCGTGTGTTACAGTCAATGGTACGGTTTGATGCTGCGTGTGTTACAGTCAATGGTACGGTTTGATGCTGTGTGTGTTACAGTCAATGGTACGGTTTGATGCTGCGTATGTTAGAGTCAATTGTGTGGTTTGATGCTGTGTGTGTTAGAGTCAATGATACAGTTTGCTGTGTGTGTTACAGTCAATGGTGCGGTTTTATGCTGTGTGTTACAGTCAATGATGCAGTTTGATGCTGTGTGTATTACAGTCAATGGTGCAGTTTGCTGCGTGTGTTACAGTCAATGGTGCGGTTTGATGCTGTGTATGGTACAATAAATGATGCAGTTGGATCCTGTATATGGCGGTAGATGATGCAGCTTGGTGCTGTGTGTTGCAGGTAATGGTACATATTGATGGTTTGTATTCCCGTGAGTGGGAGACTGTAGATTCGGGCTTCCTTAATCCTCACATTGTTAGCTCTTTCTGTTTGTAGGTGGTTGAGGAGACGTATCTTGTGCTGAAAGATTACGGATTCCGTTTTGCACGGCGTGGTCCTGTCTATGTCAAGGGCAAAGGTGAGCTCATTACCTATTTCATGAAAGGTCGAGAGAAGCAAGGTTCCTTCATCAACAGCTCGTCTGTCACCCTGCCTCATCAGGTGGTGGAGAATGCATGAGGACTCACATCACATCACTCTGGCCCAGGGCTCCACTCGCTGTAACAGCAAGGCTCAGAAGAGGTTCCCAGTCAGGAGCAGGGTACTTGAGTGTACAAAGAAGACAAAAGCCACAAAGTACAGTTTCAGTATGTGTGGCAAAAGTTTGAGATGAGCGGGTATGACTCCAACTGCTTTCTGTCACTGCTGCCGTTTTCTGGGGCAAAATAGGACACAAATCTGGAATGATCTCAAACCTATCATCTGAATCTCAAACTTGTTTTTGAATGTGGCTGCAGAGAAACTACAACCTGCAGCAGTAACTCAGCACAAACTCTTGACAAGCGAAAGTGACCTGTAGCCAACAACTGAAGGAGGACAATCAGAGACTGGGTTCATGTGTTTACTTTTGTGTTTTACTGTCTCCTGCATTGGCTGTTGATTTTACAATACATTAGCCTCTGAAGGTGCATTCTATGAAAACAGTCCAAGTGATTTTAATATCCTATTGTACATGTTGTATGGCCTGTAGTGATTTAAGTGATTTCACCTCTGCCCCTCCTGTATGACTTTCCTGCTACTGCTTTACATTGATTTATTTACATATATCTATGTAAAGATTTGATATGACTGTAAGCACAGGTTTGAACGGTTAAAATGTTCTACTTTGTGTCTATACCTCAAGTGGTCGGAATATTTGTTCTCACCATCCAGTTATGGCAGGTATTGGTGTGAAGGCCACTCACCAACTGGAACCACTTTTATCTTCTCAAGACTATCAAAAGTCTCCGCTTAGAAAAGCCCCATCATCATACTTGTTCCAGCCCCAACATTATCATTTTCACTGCCACTTCCTGACCACATTGAAAACCTGAAACTGCCATTTTGCAGCCTCGGCCCTGTGTTTTGTAGACCTATTGGTGCTTGACCCAGTGCCAGCAGCAGCATTGACTGACAGGAGCACCTGCCCTCAAGTCAAATTTGGTTTGACTAGAATCATTGAGTGTAACTTATTGCTTTAAAAACATTTGGATATCAAAATGTGATAGCATTTGGAGCATAGTGATGTGATGAATGAGGAGCTAATCTGTTGATAGTGGAAAGCATGTTGATCAGGAACCTAGAAGACACCCGCTGTTTAAACAATTAAGCCTGGTGCTGAACAATTTCACACCTGTTTCTGTTGCTAGTTATTCTCTCCTCTGGATAGAGAATAGACATCATCACTTTGGAATCCAAGGACAGAAAGTAATCAGATAAAATTCTTGAGTATTGTGGATGAAGGGGAGCCTGGAGTGAGAGTTTAGTGTTGATTTAGGATGAGTTGGGATAAGCAGGAATAAGCAATAGGTGGAGAGGCCAAAAGAATGAAAACATTTGGGGTTATGCAAAACGTTCATTCAAACTTTGAGCAGGTCATAAGATTATAAGTGAAATCTGTAGCGTAGAGTTGGTGGTGGTGGTTTAAATGCAGTAACTGCAAATCTGAGTTTTTGGTGATACTAAGATGGTTTTGGCCAAAGAAATTTCTGATTACAAAAGTGTAATGGGAACGATCAGAATTAGTGTAAAAGTAAAATTACCAAATCATGGGGCTGCTCTCTCATTGGAGAGACATGACTGGTTGCAGTTTAACCTGACGGTCATCATGCTTCAGGTGAGGAAAGAGGTTGAGAAGGAGAATGGTAACCCTCAGCTAGTATGGGAGTTGAACCCACACTGTTGGTGTCACTGTGTATTCAGCTAAACTGACTCCCGGTCAAAATTAGTGTGTAAGGTCCTCAGTGAGGCTGGTGTCGAATCTGTTTCAACAGTGGTTTGAATGTTTAATTATTTCAATAACTGATAGATAAAATTGCTTTCATTTAATGAGTGCGTTAAATAGCACCCCACAAACAAATAGTGGTGTTGTGCCAAGCATGAGGGAACCTCAGCCTATTTTGTGGGAAACCTGCATTTGGAAATGTTACTGACCTAGTTAGAAAGGGTTACACTAAGGATCCCAAAGTCAGGGATTACAGATCCAGAGCCATTTCCTGTTATGGTAAAATGAGATGGGGAAAAGGAAGAATATCAGTCACTTTCTCCAAACCAAACATCACTGTACAAGCTTTGTAAAGCCTCTATTAAATTATTCCACCGACTTAGAATGGAACAATTCTTGCCTGTTATAACCTCGACAATTCTTAGTTAAAGTACTTGTATGTTTGAACCATACTATTTATTGAACTGAGGAGGGGAGCAGTCATCTCAGCGGTGGCGATGAATAAGCAGTTGAAACAAAGACACGTACATCATTGCAGCAGAGAAAGCAGGCAGTATGATCAACTGATAAGACCAGTAAGTGCTATAAACCTATCGATTGTCAGATATTTCATTCCTATTTCATTTAACTGGGAGTCACACCATGACGAAACCAGTGAGTCCAGTTAAAACGGTAAAAGTGATTTGGGGATTATCACTGAATGGTGAAATAGATTCAATAGGTGAAATAGCCTTTGTCTGCTCCAACTCTGCTGGACAGTGCAGCACTCCCTTTGTACTAATTCTCCAGCCCTTAGCTACCCTATTGGAGGGGGTGTACTATTCCTCTCTACAAGCACTGTCTGAATTATGTGCTCAAATCTCTGGAGTGACTTTTGAAACTTTTTGTTGAAAACCCCTGCAACATCCCCTTCGCAAAAGCTGACCCTTATTCCAGTTTGAACAAGAGATATAAAGTGGTTAATACAGAATCAGTCATCTCTTTTATTGAGGAATAATTCAGAACTTCAAGATCGATCCTATTTGTGTCCTGTTCCATAGCCTCTTTTGTAATGTGGTAGTTGAAGGCTGTAGCACTCAGTGACTGGAAGGACTGGCTGAACGGTGTACTGCAGAGAGACAGCTGCTTGATACAACTGTTTCTTGTTGCATCTTCAAGCTGTTAAATACTCGGTGAAGCTCCATGTTTTGGAAGAGTTGCTGATGACTTTCTAACTTTGTCCTCATGGATTCTGAATCTTCTGCTGGTGCAAAGTAAGGCAGTTACAGTGAGAAAGACATATATAAACCCTTGCACTTTTCACTCAGAATCTCAGAAATGTTACAGTGCAAAAGATGGCAATTTAACCCACCATGTCTATTCAAACAATCCCACTGTCCAGCACTTGGCCCATAGCTTTCATGTTATGACACTTCAAGTGCTCATCCATGTACTTTTTAAAGGTTGAGAGATTTCCCACCTCCACTACTCTCACAGACAGTGCATACTAGATTCCCACCAACCTCGGTGAAAATTCTTTTCCTCAAATCCCTTCTGAACCTCCTGTCTTTCACCTTAAAATTATGTTCCCTTGTCACTGACCTGTCAACTAAGGGGACAGCTGCTTTATATCCACCTGATCCATGCCCCCTCAATCTTATATTCCTCAATCAGGTCCCCTCTCAGTCTTCTCTGCTCTAAAGAAAACAACCTGATCTTATCCAGCCTCCACAAAGTGAAGGAGAAAGTGAGGACTGCAGATGCTGGAGATCAGAGCCGAAAACGCGTTGCTGGAAAAGCGCAGCAGGTCAGGCAGCATCCAAGGATCAGGAGATTCGACGTTTCAGGCATAAGCCCTTCTTCAGGAAGGGCCCATTCCTGAAGAAGGGCTTATGCCCGAAACGTCGACTCTCCTGTTCCTTGGATGCTGCCTGACCTGCTGCGCTTTTCCAGCAACACATTTTCAGCTCCACAAAGTGAAGCCATTCCATCTCAAGCCACACCCCAGTGACACTCTTCTGTACCCACCTCCACTGCAATTAGTAACTCCAGCTGTGGCCTGTATAGCTTCAACATAATCTCCCTGCTCCCATAATCTTTATCAGTCACAGCAAAGGCACATCTCATATGCTTTCTTAACCTCCTTATTCACCTGTCCTGCCACTTTCAGGAATCTGTGTAGAAGGATCTTAAGATCCTTATGTTCCTCCGAGTTGTCGAGTGCCTTGCATTCTCTCATCATGTTACTACTTCACACTTAAGAATAAAATTCCATTTGCCACTGACCTGCCAACCTGACCAACCAGTCTGTGTCCTCCTGTAACTTCCTCATGGTCAATCACATGGCCAATCCTCATGTAATCCACAAACTGATTTATCATCTGTCTCACATTTTCTTCTGGTTTTTTTTGTGAATATCATGAACAAACAACTCAGCACTGATCACAATGACACATTAGTGTGCACCAGCCTTCAATCACACACCGCCATCAATCACACACAGTCTTCTACTGCCACCCTCTGTCTCCGACTAGTAAACCAATACTGTAATTAATTTGCCAAGTTACCCAGATCCCATGTACTTTTAGAACATTACAGTGCAGTACAGGCCCTCAATGTTGCACTGACTTGTGGAACCAATCTGAAGCCCATCTACCCTACACTATTCCATTTTCATCCATTTGCCTATCCAATGACCATTTAAATGCCCTTAAAGTTGGTCAGTCTACTACTGTTGAAGGCAGGCCTTTCCATACCCCTACTACTCTGAGTAAAGAAACTACCTCTGACATCTGTCCTATATCTATCACCCTTCAATTTAAAGCTACGTCCCCTCGTGCTCGCCATCATCATCCAAGGAGAAAGGCTCTCACTTTCCACCCTATCTAACCCTCTCTCAATTAAATCACCTCAACAAAAACAGCCTCAAGTCCCTCCGCCTTTTCTCATACAAACTTCCCTCCATACCAGGCAACATCCCAGTAAGTGTCCTCTGAACCCTTTCCAAAGCTTCCACATCCTTCCTATAATGCGGTGACCAGAACTGTACACAATACTCCAAGTGCAGCCGCACCAGAGTTTTGTACAGCTGCAGCATGACCTCATAGCTCTGAAACTCAATCCCTCTACCAATAAAAACTAGCACATTGTATGCCTTCTTAACAACCCTATCAACCTGGGTGGCAAACTTTCAGGGATCTATGTGCACAGACATCGAGATCTCTGCTCATCTACACTACCAAGAATCTTACCATTAGCCCAGTACATTATTCTTGTTGCTCCTTCCAAAATGAACCACCTCACACTTTTCCACATTAAACTCCATTTGCCACCTCTCAGCCCAGTTCTGCAGCTATTCTATGTCCCTCTGTAACCTGCAACATCCTTCAGTATTATCCACAACGCCACCGACTGTAGTGTCATCCACTAACCCATCCTTCTAAGCCCATATCTGGGTCATTTATAAAAATGACAAACAGCCATGGCCCCAAAACAGATCCTTGCCGTACTCCACTAGTAACGGAACTCCAGGATGAACATTTCCCATCAACCACCACCCTGTCTTCTTTCAACTAGCCAATTTCTGATCCAAACCACTAATTCACCCTCAATCCCATGCCTCCATATTTTATGCAATTGCCAGGATGGGAGGGTGGGTCGTAGGGGGGTGTGGACCTGACCAGGTAGTCACGGAGGGAACGGTCTTTGCGGAAGGCGGAAAGGGGTGGGGAGGGAAATATATCCCTGGTGGTGGGGCCACCCTCCCATTCTGGCACCTTCCCCTGCCACCGCAGGAACTGTAAAACCTGTGCCCACACCTCCTCCCTCACCTCTATCCAAGGCCCTAAAGGAGCCTTCCACATCCATCAAAGTTTTACCTGCACATCCACTAATATCATTTATTGTATCCGTTGCTCCCGATGTGGTCTCCTCTACATTGGGGAGACTGGGCGCCTCCTAGCAGAGCGCTTTAGGGAACATCTCCGAGACACCCGCACCAATCAACCAAACCGCCCCGTGGCCCAACATTTCAACTCCCCCTCCCACTCTGCCGAGGACATGGAGGTCCTGGGCCTCCTTCACCGCCGCTCCCTCACCACCAGACGCCTGGAGGAAGAACGCCTCATCTTCCCCCTTGGAACACTTCAACCCCAGGGCATCAATGTGGACTTCAACAGCTTCCTCATCTCCCCTTCCCCCACCTCATCCTAGTTTCAAACTTCCAGCTCAGTTACTGTCTCCTTGACTTGTCCTACCTGCCTATCTCCTTTTCCACCTATCCACTCCACCCTCTCCTCCTTGACCTATCACCTTCATCTCCTCCCTCACTCACCCATTGTACTCTATGCTACTCTCTCCCCACCCCCACCCTCCTCTAGCTTATCTCTCCACGCTTCAGGCTCACTGCCTTTATTCCTAATGAAGGGCTTTTGCCCGAAACGTCGATTTCGCTGCTCGTTGGATGCTGCCTGAACTGCTGTGCTCTTCCAGCACCACTAATCCAGTATTTGGTTTTCAGCATCTGCAGTCATTGTTTTTACAATAGTGAAGTCCCAGGTGCTGCAAGTTCACTCACCTTATTCTGGATGCTCCAGGAATTGAAATCTCAAATTCTGACCTCATTACTCTCAACCTCCTGAACACTAGATCTACAAATTTGGTACCCATCTTCCTGCTGAATTAGTTTAAACCTTCCCAAACAGCATTTGCAAATATCGTCCCCCAGGATATTGGTTCCCCTCTGTTCAAGTGCAGACCATTCTGTTTGTAGAGGTCCCACCTACCCCAGAATGAGCCCCAATTATCCAGGAATGCAAATCCCTCCCTCCTGCACCATCCCTGTAGCCATGTGTTCAACTCCTCCCTCTCCCTATTCCTCACCTCTCTAGCACATGGCACGCATAAAAAACCAGAAATAACAACTGTTTGTTCTAGCACCAACCTTCCACCCTAGTTCCCTGAATTTCTGCCTTAAACCCCCATCCCTTGCCTACCACTGTGGACCACGACTTGGAGCTGCTCCCCCTCCCCCTCCCGAAAACACAATCCGAGACGTCATGAACCCTGGCACCTGGGGCTCACCAACGAGTCTCTCTCATCCCCACAGAACCTCGTATCTGTCCCCCTAACTATGGAGTCCCCAATGACTAATGCTCTGTTCCTCACCCCCCTTCCCTTCTGAGCAACAGGGACAGACTCTGTGCCAGAGACCTGTACCCCATGGCTTACCCCTGGTAAGTCATCCTCCCCAACAGTATCCAAAACGGTACACTTGTTGTTGAGGGGAACGGCCACAGGGGTTCCCTGCACTGCCTGCCGGTTCCTTTTCTGTCCCCTGACTGTACCCGTCTGCCTTTTTATTGCAACTGAGGTGTGACTACCTCCTTGTAACTCCTCCCAATAAGCCCCTCTGCCTCCTGAATGATCCAAAGTTCATCCAGCTCCAGTTCCCTGACACGGTTTTCGAGGAGCTGGAGTTGAGTGCACTTCCCGCAGAGGAAGTCAGCAGAGACTAGTGGTGACCCTTACCTCCCACATTCTGCAGGAGGATCATTCAACTGCTCTAACCTCCATTCCCACTATTCTAAATTCCGAAGAATGGTTTTATCTCAAACCATAAGGCCAAGTTTGAGAGACATGACCTTCTCCTCACAAACCCATGCTGCCTATCGCTAATAAGTCTGTATTTTCCAAACAGCAATAAATATTATCCCCAAGAATCTTCTCAATAATTTCTGCACCACTTGCTTAAAGCTTTAGCCTGGGGACTTGTCTACGTTAATGCCAGTCAGAACCCCCAACATCTATTTTCAGATTGATAATCCCCAGAATATCAAATTACTACTCCTGAGACTCACCATCCACCATGTCCTAATCTTTTGTGAAAACCAAGGCAGGTTTTCATTAAGGACCTCACCCACTTCCTCCATCTATATGTATAATTTCTTCCTTTATCCTTGAATAGACCTACCCTTTTCCCAGATATCCTCTTGCTCTTATATATGTATAACACACATGGGAATTTTCCTTAATCGTGCTTGTGAAGGACATTTCATGGCCCTTTTATCCCTCCTAATTCCTTGTTTGAATTCTTACCGGCTACCTTTATATTCTTTGAGGGCTCTGTCTTCAGTTTCCTAAACTTTACTTATGCTTCCTTTTCATTTTTGACTAAGCACTCAATTTCTCCAGGCATTTAAGGTTTCAAAATCTTGCTATATTTGCCCTTCATTTTCACAGCAACATGCTGATCCTGAACTCTAATCAACTGGTCCTTAAAAGATTCCAACATGCCAGACATGGATCAGCCCTCAAACAGCCACCCCCTAGTTCCTGTCTAACAGTATGGTAGTTAGCCTTCCCCTATTTAGTACCTTCCTTCTCCATAAGTAACTTGAAACTTGCAGAATTATGGTAATTGCTGCTGAAATGCTCCCTCCCATAACTTCAATCACCTGGCTGTGTTCATTTCCCAGTATGAGGTCTCGTGTGGCCCCCTTTCCTAGTTGAACTATTTATATTTGTTTTAAAACACCAACCTGGACATACCTAACAAATTCCAACCTACCTCCCTCCCTCCCTCCCCCCCAACCCCAGTTTTAGCTGACTGTGGGCCATGAATATCAAGAATCTCTGACCATGCTATTGCTATAGTTTTTTCTTTCGCAACAGCATGCCTTGTCAATCTAGCATTTTCAACACTGGCATACCTAAAAACAACAGGATAGCAGATTTCTTAGAGAAGTATGATTTGTGGTGCTCTCCTCAATTCAGAAGAGCCAGGAGCAGGAGTAAGTCATCTGGCCCATTGGGTTTGCTCCATTATTCAGTAAAATCATGGCTGATCTTTTCATGGATTCAGCTCCACTTACCTGCTCTCTCACCATAACTCTTAATTCTTTTACTGTTCAAAAATGTATCTATCTTTGTCTTAAAAACATACAATGAGGCAGCTCAACTACTTCACTAGGTTAGAGACAAAAATGTTTTGAACAACGTGCTTTTCCTCCCTCCATCATCCAGACAGTCCTCCGCTGCACCACCTCCATTCCCCATTCCACTGCTCTAACCCCCCCACCAATGACCACCCCACCAGTCTCTGCATCCAACACATCATCCTCAAACACTTCCAAGTACACCCCACCACCAAGATCATCTTCCCTTCCCCACCCCTCTTTGCCTTCCACAAGGAACATTTCCTCCGACAGTCCTTGGTTCGTGTCACCCTTGCCAGCAGACCCCCAGGTACCTTCGCTTGCAAAACCTGCTGGTAACACTATCCCCTCACCTCCATCAGGGCCCCAAACAGTCCTTCCAGGTGAGACAGAGGTTCACCTGCCTCTCCTCCAACCTAGTTTATTATATCAGGTGCTCCCGACGTCGGGGAGACCGAACGTAAACTTAGGGAACAATCCGTCGAGCATCACAAACAAACCTGCACACCGACCCGCCGAAGCGCAGCCCACCCATTCCCCTACATTTACCCCTTTCTGAACACTGCAGGCAATTTAGCATGGCCAATTCAACTGACCTGCACACCTTTGGGCTGTGGGAGGAAACCGGAGCACCCGGAGGAAACCCACGCAGACACGGGGAGAATGTGCAAACTCTACACAGTCAGTTGCCTGAGTTGGGAATTGAACCGGGTCTCTGGCGCTGTGAGGCAGCAGTGCTAACCACTGTACCACCCATAATGGAGGAACACCTTATCTTACACCTGGGTACCCAACAGTTCTCCAATTTCAAATAATCTCCCCTCCCCTGCTCCCTGCCACCAACCAGATTCTTTCCTACCACTGACCAACCAGGTCGTACCCTCTATCTGTTTTCTCCTATCCCCACTTCACCACCCTGCCCCCACCACCCCCTTTATCTGCAGCAATCCCCACACCCACCCCCAGTCCTGAAATGTCGACTTCTGCACTTCCTGATGCTGCCTGCCTTGCTGTGTTCTTCCAGCTTCCTGCCTGCCCAACTACTTCACTGGGCAGGGAATTCTATGGATTCACAACTCTTTGGGTGACGAAACTCATCCTCAACTCAGTCCTAAACCTGCTCCCCCTTATTTTGTGGCTATGTCCCTAGTTCTAGTTCAACCGGCCAGTGGAAACAACCTCCCCGCTTCCACTTTACCTGTTGTCTTCATAATTGTATATGCTTCTAGAAGATCCTCCCTCAATCTTCTAAATTCCAATGAGTATGGTCACATAAATCCTCCCCAGATCAAAGGATTCTGCATAAACTGGCAGGCCTATGTTTCTCACCAATCTAGTGATTTGCAATTTCCTTTGTGTTTTCCTCTGATCCATTATCCATGAATAGATCGAAACAGTTGAATTGAGCAGATTTTAAAAATCTGTCTGTGCTCACAGTCAAAGATGATGCATTTTTGCTGAGGGATTTAAAATACTAATGCTTATGATCCTTGTTTAGTTTGCTGTATGCACAATGTTGCAAACCTTTCCAGTAAGGCCTTAACCATAGCTAGTGCGAGTAAATGTTATTGATTTGAACAATCAATTCAGCTGACAACAGTGGGCATGTTGTGGAATTGTTGTCTCATTGAAAGTATGTCATATTACTGAAAAGTTTGGAAACCACTGATCTAGAAGGACATGGGCAACAGGTACATTCGAACACCAGTCCCTGCAAGTTCCCCTCCAACTTTGAAACATTTCACTGTTCCATTAGTTTTGCTGAGTCAATACCCTGGATCTCCCTCCCTAACAGCACTGTGGATCTGCCTACAGCACATGGACTGCAGCAATTTAAGAAGGCAGCTCACCACCATTTCTTCAAGGTAATTCAGGATAAGCAATAAACTCTGTCATGGCCAGCAAAACCCGCATCCAATAAACAAAGGAAAAAAACATATTCTCCCACAGACTCCCTCACTTAATCCAGTGCTCAGTTCAATCCCTCCCTCCCCATCTTGCTTGCTTGATACTTCGCTCTTTCTCATTTGCTTTCTTCTTAGCCTCTGCTCAAACCCTGAAGATCATAAGATGTCGGAACAGAGGTAGTGCATTCAGCCCATCAAGTCTCCTCTGCCATTCAATAAGATCATGGCTGCTGATCTGATCATTCTCAATTCCACTTCCCTGCCTTGTCCCAATAATTCTTCATTCCCTTACTGATTAAAAATCTGTCTATTCCAGCATTGTATGTACTGAATGACCTAGCCTTAACAGCCTTCTGTGGGAAAGAATTCCATAAATTCACAACCCTCTGAGAGGAGAAATCCTTCAGCTCTGTCTTAATCGAGTGATCCCTTACCTTAAGATTATGTCATATGGTGCCAGACTTTGCTACAAGGGGAAACAACCTCTTCATGTCTACCCTGTCAAGTCCCCAGAGAATTTGTTATATTTCAATGGGATCATACCTTATTCTTCTAAATTCCAATGCATACAGGCCCAACCAACTTCTCACAAGACAGTAGTCTCCATACCTGGATCAGCCTAGTGAACCCCTGGAATGCATCCCATGCCAGTTTATCTTTCCTCAAATAAAAGGACAAAAACTGTTCGCATTTTTACCAGCTGCCTTGCCCAATACAACTCTCTTCCATCCTCATTCAATCCCCTCCCCACTCACTCAGTAAGACAAACACATAATATGAGGAGATTAATGCTAATGCTTCCACCTGTTGATTTTCTTTAATGAATTCATGGGATGTTACTATCACAGGTCAGGTCAGCATTTATTGCCCATCTCTAGTTACCCTTGAAAAAGTCTTTGTTAGCCACATTTTTAAAACACTACAGTTCATTTGGTGTAGGGGCACTCAATTCCATTTGGGCGGAATTTCTAGGATTTTCACCTGGGTCATATTTGTCCAGGGAATGTATCATGGAAACAGTGCTGAGGGAGCTTTACTTTCAGTTTAAAAGCATAGATGGAGATTTACTTTCAGTTAAAAGAGATGAGGACACTTTACTCTGTATCAAATCTTGTGCTATACGTGTCCAGGGAATATTTGATGGGGATATTGAAGAGGAAACTTTATATTGTGACTGACTCTGTGCTGTACCTGTCCTTGAAGTATTTGATGGGGACAGTATAGAGGACACTTTGTATCTAACCCCATACTGTACCTTCCTGAGGTATACAATTACCACGTATTGGGATCCAACTCCTATTTGTTCTTACCTGTACAGGTCAATGTGACTTCAGTCGGAAGGTAGCATGCAGGATCCTCATATACCAGTTTCACTTGGACGTCATGATGCATGTCCCCACACTGAATGGGATACTGAAATTTCAACAAGTTATATGCAGCATTCCTCTGTACCTGGCCCGTCAGGGATGTATGGTGGTGCACCTCGGAAAGAGAGACATTATTAATATTTAGCTTATTGTAAACTTATTGGTCAGTAGTGTAGCGGTAACTTCATTCTGAACCTAATTTCTACTCTGAGTCCTGAGTGCTTAATTACTTGAAAAAATAAACAAAAAGTACAAAGTAATGTAGATGTCATTGTCTTGCCCAGATTTGTTGCCAATTCTGAATTACCCTTGAGAAGACGGTGGTGAGCCACTGTCTAGAACCAGTACAGTCCATGGGGATGTAGGGTCACTTACAATGTTGCCAAAGAAGAGTTCCAGGATTTTGACCCAGCAACACCGAAGGAACAAACATATTTTTCCAAATCAGGCTGGCCAGTGGCTGGGAGAGCAGCTTACAGATGGTGTTGTTCCCATTTATCATTTCTGCTCATACCTTATCCTTCTGGGTGGTAGCATAGATGGTTTTAAAAAAAATTTGTCTCTCGACATGGATCCATTTTTGTTTTCCCCATTGTTAATTGCCCAGAGGGCAGTCGAGATATCAGAGCCTGGTGTCATATGTAGACCAGACCAGATAAAGATAGCCAATTTTCTTTACATAGAACTAGAACAATACAGCACATAACAGGCCCTTTGGCCCTCAATGTTGCGCCGTCCTGTGAACTATTCTCACGTCATCCCCCTACACTATCCCATCGTCATCCATGTGCTTATCTAAGGATTGTTTAAATCTCCCTAATGTGGCTGAGTTGACTACATTAGCAGGTAGGGCATTCTACACCCTTACCACTCTCTGCGTAAAGAACCTGCCTCTGATATCTGTCTTAAATCTATCACCCCTCAATTTGTAGTTATGTCCCCCTCGTACAAGCTGACGTCATCATCCTAGGAAAAAGACTTTCACTGTCTACACTATCTAATCCTCTGATCATCTTGTATGTCTCTATCAAATCCCCTCTTAGCCGCTTTCTTTCCAATGAGAACAGACCCAAGTCTCTCTGCCTTTCCTCATAAGAGCTTCCCTCCAGACCAGGCAACATCCTGGTAAATCTTCTCTGCAACTTTTACAATGTTTCCACATCCTTCCCGAAATATGGTGACCAGAACTGTATTCCAAGTGTGGCCGCACCAGCGTTTTGTATAGTTGCAGCATGATATTGCAGCTCCGGAACTCAATCCCTCTACAAACGAAATCTATAACACCATATGCCTTCTTAACAGCACTATCCACCTGAGTGGCAACTTTTAGGGATCTATGTACATGGACTCCAAGATCCCTCTGCACATCCACACTACCAAGAATCTTTCCATTGTCCCAGTACTCTGCCTTCCTGTTATTCTTCCCAAAGTACATCACCTCACATTTAGTTACATTGAACTCCATTTGCCACCTCTCAGCCCAATTCTGCAGTTTATCCAAGTCCCCCTGCAACCTGTAACATTCTTCCAAACTGTCCACTACTCCACCGACTTTAGTGTTGTCTGCAAATTTACTAAGCCATCCACCTATTCCTGCGTCTAAATCATTTATAAAAATGACAAACAGCAGTGGTTCTAAAACAGACCCTTGTGGAACACCACTAGTAATCGGACTCCAGGCTGAATATTTTCCATCAACCACCACTCACTGCCTTCTTTCAGAAAGACAGTTTTTAATCCAAACTGCTAAATCACCCTCAATTCCACGCCTCTGTATTTTCTCCAACATGTGGAGAAAGGCTACCATGTGGGACCTTATCAAAGGCTTTACTGATGTCCATGTATACCATGTCAACTGCCCTACCCTCATCTACATGCTTGGTCACTTTCTCAAAAACGTCAATCAGGTTTGTGAGACACGACCTACCCTTGACGAAACCATGTTGACTATCTGAAATCAAATTGTTGCTTGCTAGATGATTATAAATTTTCTCTCTTATAATCCTTTCCAAAGCCTTTCCTACAACAGAAGTAAGGCTCACTGGCCTATAATTACCTCGGTCATCTCTACTGCCCTTCTTGAACAAGGGCACAACATTTGCAATCCTCCAGTCCTCTAGCATTAAACCTGTAGATAATGACGACTCAAAGATCAACGCCAAAGGCTCGGCTATTTCCTCCCTAGCTTCCCAGAGAATCCTCGGATAAATCCCATCTGGCCCAGGGGACTTATCTACTTTCATTCCTTCTAGAATTGGTAACACCTGTTCGTAACTAACCTCAATCTTTTCTAGTCTAATATCTCATTATTCTCCTCTACAATATTCTCCTTTTCCTGAGTGAAAACCAATGAGAAATGTTCCTTTAGCACCTCTCCGATCTCTACACGGTCCACACACAATTTCCCACTTCTGTCTTTGACTGGCCCTATTCTTACCCTAATCATCCTTTTATTCCTCACATACCTGTAGAAAGCTTTTGGGTTCTCCTTTATTCTATTTGCTAAAGACTGTTTGTGTCCTCTCTTTGCTCTTAACTCTCTCTTTAAATCCTTCCAAGCTGATCTGTAACTCTCCATCACCTCTTCTGAACCATCTTGCCTCATCAACATATAAGCCTCCTTCTTCTTCTTAACAAGAGATGTAATTTCTGTAGTAAACCACAGTTTCCTTACCTTATCACTTCCTCCCTGTCTGACAGTGACATACCAATCAAGGACTTGCATTTTGCTACCCTATTCTATGTATCCTAATTCTTGCCTAATTGCGTTATAATTGCTCTTGCCCCATCGATAAGTCTTGACCTGTAGCATGTACCTATTCCTTGCCAACGCTAAACTAAATGTAACTCAATTATGGTCACTCTCTCCAAAGTGCTCATCTACAACTAAATCAAACACCTGGCCTTGTTCATTACCAAGCACCAGATCCAGTGTGGTCTCCCCTCTTGTCAGCCCTTCAACATACCGTGTCAGAAAATACTTCTGTACGCATTGGACAAAAACTGATCCATCTGACGTACTAGAGTAATAACATTTCCAGTCAATGTTGGGGAAGTTAAAGTCCCCCATAATGACCACCCTGTTCCTTTCACTCCTACCCAGAATAATTTTGCTAATCCTCTCTTTCACCTCCCTGGAACTCTGTGGAGGCCCATGAAAAACTCCAAGCAGTGTGACCTCTCCTCTCCTGTTTCTAACCTCAGCCCACACTACCTCAGTAGACGAGTCCTCATCAAAAGTTCTCTCAGCCACCGTTATACTATCCTTGACTAACAAGGCCACGCCACCCCCTCTTTTACCACCTTGCCTGTTCTTAATGAAAGATCTAAACCCTGGAACCTGCAACATTCCATTCCTCACCCTGCTCTATCCATGTCTCCAAAATGGCCACATCAAAGTCCCAGGTACCTATACATGTTGCAAGCTTGCCTACCTTATTTCAGATATTTCTGGCGTTGAAGTAGACACACTTCAAACCACTTCGCTGTCTGCCAGCACATTCCTGTGACCCTGAAATCCTGTCCCTGTCCTTCCTACTCTCATCCTCCTGTGCACTGTAACTACACCTCCGGTTCCCATCCCCCTGCTGAGCTCGTTTAAATCCACCCGAATAGAACCAGCAAATTTCCCACCCAGGACATTAGTACCCCTCTGGTTCAAGTGAAGACCGTCCTGTTTGTACAAGTCCCACCTTCCCCAGAATGAGCCCCAATTATCCAAGAACCTGAAACCCTCCCTCCTGCACCATCCTTGCAGCCACATGTTCAGCTGATTTCCCTCCCTATTCCTCGCCTCGTTATCACGTGGCACGGGTAACAAACCAGAGATAACAACTCTGTTTGTTCTAGCTCTGAGCTTCCACCCTAGCTCCCTGAAATCCTGCCTTACATCCCTATCCCTCTTTCTACCTATGTCGTTGGTACCCACATGGACAACGACTTGAGGCTGGTCACCTCTCCCTTCAGGACCCCAAAGATACGGTCAGAGATATCACGGACCCTGGCACGTGGGAGCCAACACACCAACCGTGAGTCTCGTTCGTTCCCAACAAACTTTCTATCTGAGTCCCCAATGACTATCATTCTCCTCCTTCCCTTCTGTGCAACAGGGACAGGCTCTGTGCCAAAGACCTGGGCCCCACTGCATACCCCTGTAAGTCATCCCCCTCAACAGTATCCAAAACGGCATACATGTTTTTCAGGGGAACGACCACAGGGGATCCCTCCACTGACTGTTTTTTCCCCCTTCAAACAATTACCCAGCTTTCTTCGTGCCTAGGAGTAACTACTTCCCTGTAACTCTTATCTATCACAGCCTCTGCCTCCTGAATGATCTGAAGTTCATCCAGTTCCCTAACATGGTCTTGGAGGAGCGAGAGTTGGGTGCACTTCCTGCAGATGTACTTGGATGGGATACTAATGGCATCCCTCACCTCAAACATCATACAGGAGGAACATTGCTGTCCCTGCACTGCCATCCCTCCTAGTCCCCTTATCACAAAGTAAAAAAGAAGAGATGCTTACCTGATATGCCTCTGATCTTTAAGGTTAGAGGAGGTGGTTGGGTGGGAGGCCCTACGAAGGTAGGATCTCTGGTTGAGAAAACACTGACTTATTTCGCTGGATGGAAATAAAAGTAAGAAGTCCCTCCTTTCCAAGAAACCTCTGCTCTCTGACTTCAAATTTAAAAGCTCAAATCAGTGACTCACTGCTCCCTTTGCTAAGGAAATTACTGATGCAGATGGGCATTTACGACAACTGACCGTGGGCACACGCAGTCAGTCATTCTACCACCTGCCATGGAAGGATTCAAACCCAGGTTGCCAGAACATTCCCTGGGTCTCTGGATTAGCAGCTCAGCAATAATACTACCAGGTTGCCCCTCCCCTTCATCTGTGCAGTATGATTCTTTAATTAGCATTATACCACCACCTCCTCATGTGGAAAGCTTTGAACTCTTTCAGTACCTACTCTGAGTGTTTGTTGGAAGAGAACAGAGAGAGCTTTCATTCACAGGGCGTGGACATGGCTGGCAAAGCCAGAAATTATGTCCATCTCTAAACACTCTTGAGAAGGTGGTAGCAAGCTGTTTTTTTGAGGTTAGTCGAGATGAGGATGGCAAATTTTAAAATAAGGCAGGTTTTCTCAATAATTCATTTGTCACGTGATCATTATTATAAAGAACACTTTTCATCTGAGATCTATTTAATTTACTAAATTTGAATTCTCAGCTGCTGTATGGGATTTTAATTTGTGCCTCTGGATTACTCATCCACATATATAATATATATATATATATATATATATAGCACTTTATTATCAAATAGCCCTGTGCTGTACTGTCCTGGGGTGCTTGATTGGGGCAGTGTACAAGAAGTGTTATGTTTTTTTGGATTGTAGAATAAACTTTACTCTGTCTGTCCCTGTCCTGGATGTAGTTGAGAGAGCTTTACCTGCTGTTTACTTTTAATTTAAAAGAGTAGAGAGGGCTTTACTCTGTATCTCAACCATTACTGAGCCTGCTCTGGGAGTATTTTACAGGAAGGAAGGTTTACTTTCAGTTTAAAATAGTTGAGAGTGCTTTATTCCATCTGAATATTATTCAGCTGAATCACTTTGTACCAATTATACCTGTAATTGCTCCACCTGATATCTTCTGCTGGCATAGGCATTCAGGGCATCACGCAGCACATCCATGAACTGCTTAAGGTCATTCTGCAGGTACTTGCGAGCTGTCTGCTCCAGAGGGATGAAGGCAGGTATGTTGTGCTGAATTATCTTGCGTGGATGCTTGGTGTGAATGTCCAGGTAATAAGAGTCTAGGTAGATACCCTCATATGCAGTGCTGATACAGAAAGAGAATGTTGAGCTTGGCTCTCTCACCTTAACACTAACTCCTACACAGAGACAGAAAAAGATCAAGTGTAACCAACAGTGATCATCCAAACAGACTTTTTTGCCTCTCCTTCTGATGCCCGAGTCTCTCTGATACTTCACCAAAATCTAGCATCAGTAAAGGGATAAATGGCCTTAATCTATCCACTAAATTACAATATACTATCAAAAGACAAAAGGTGCTCCAAGTAGATTGGCTGGAACTAATTTAACCTAAAAGAGTAAAACAGAACCCACGGTTATGATAAAAGCAAACCATGGATCATGTCTAATCTGACCTTCAAAGCTGCTGATATTTTACCTGAATCAGGGCTGACTTATAAACAGAGTATAAAATAGAGTCATAGAGTCCTATGGCATGGAGACGGGCCCTTTAGCCCAAACTGGTCCATGCCAACCAAAATGTCCATCTACGCTAACCGCATTTCCCTGGCCCGTATCCTTTCCTATCCATGTATTTGTTCAAATGCCTTTTAAATGTTATTAATGTACCCGATTCAACAACTTCCGCTGGCAGCTCATTCCATATGCGTACCACCCTCTGTGTAAAAAGTTGCTCCTCAGATAACCTTTTATTCTTTCCCCTCCAACCTTAAACTGATGTCCTCGAGTCCTCGATTCCCCAACCCTGGGAAAAAGGCTGAGTGCATTCATCCTACCCAAGCCTCTCATGATATTACACATTTCTGTAAGATCCCCCCTCAGTCTCCTACGCTCTAAAGACAAAAGGTCCTAGCTTGTCCAACCGCTCCTTATTATTCAGATCCTTGAGTCCTGGCAAAATTCTTGTAATTTTCTTCTGCACTGTTTCCAGTTTGATAACATCCTTCCTATGGCAAGGTGACCAAAACTAAACACAATGCTCCAACTGTATTCTCACCAACATCATGTATAACTGCAACATAATTTCCCAACTCCTATACTCAATTGCCTGACTGATGAAGGCCAGTGTGCCAAAATCCTTCTTCACTGCCCTGTCTACCTGGGACTCCACTTTCAAAGAACCACGTACCTGAAATCCAAGGTTGCTCTGTTCCACGACACTCCTGAAGGCCCTACCATTTAACATGTAATTCATATCTAGATTTGATTTTCCAAAATGCAAGAGCTAACACTTATCTATATTAAAATCCATTTCTTGGCCCACTTCCCCAGCTGATCAAGGTCCTGCTGCAAATTCTGATAACGTTCCTCACTGTCCACAATACCGCCTATTTTAGTGTCATCAATAAACTTATTAATCATTGATATAGATAACAACCAGCTCTGGGCCAGCACCAACCCCTGAGGCACTCCACTAATCACAGGCCTCCAGTCCGACAAGCATCCTTCCACTATTACTCTCTGCTTCCTACCATCAAGCCAATTGTGTATCCCATTTGCAAGCTGCCCCAAACCTTTCAGAGTAGCCTACCATGTGGAATTTTATCAAAGGTCTTACAGAAATCCATACAGACTATGTCTACTGTCTTGCCCTCCTCAATTTTCCTGGTCATTTCATCAAATAACCCTAATAAGCTTCTGAGGCATGATACCCCATGCACAAAGCCATGTTGACTGCTAATCAAACCCTATCTTTCCAAATTCATGTTGTATCTTATCCCTCAGAATCTTCTCAAGTAACCTACTGACCACAGAAGTGTTAGGCTTATGGTTTATAGTTCCCAGGTTTTAAAGGTCAGCATCTCATTTCTGCTTAGGGACTTTTCAGCCTTCAAGACTCAATATCAAATTTAATAATTTTAGAACTGGAACACATTCTTCTATGTCTTTCACCCACCTCACACGCTTGGACCTACTGTGACACGAACTGTCTTCAGCACAACCAACTCACACTCCCATTTGCCCGCATCAGCAGCTTTTCTTTCTCTCAGGCTTACCATTACCCATCCCTTTGTCTGCCTAACCGTTTTTCTCTCTCTGGGCAAAGTCTCTACCATTCGCTTATTACTTCCCACACCCTTCTCCAACCCCATCTTCAGTATATTTATCACTTTTTCAGAGCTATTATTAGTTCTGAAGAAAGCTCACCAGACTTGAAACTTTAACTCTGCTTTCTCTCTACAGATGCTGCTAGACCTGCTGAAATTCTCTAGCAATTTTGGTTTTTGTTTCAGATTTCTAGTATCTGCAGTTCTTTGTTTCGTTTTGTTTTATGGAATTTACCATAGAGAAGGAGGCCTTTTGACCCAATGCGTCTGTACTGTCTCCCAAAAGAACTACAACCATTCCCATTCTCCAGCCCCAACTCCATAGCCCTTTAAATTCTCTTTAAAATATATATCCAGCTCTCTTTGAAACCTTGTACAGAATTTTCCTCTACCATTCTCCCAGGCAATGCATCCTCATCCCAAAACTTCCTGAACAAAGAGGTTTCTCCTCACCTCACTTCTAGCTCTCTCGCTAACATCTTGAAATCATTACCCCAAGTTAATGACCTTGTGGAGACAGAATATCCTTCTTAACCCTGTCAAAATTGTTCAGAATTTTGAACACATTTCAATAAGATCACTTCTTAATCTTCTCTGCACCCAGGACAATAAGTCCAATTCCTCTAATCTTTCCTTATGTTTAAAACCCTCACTCCTGGTATCATTCTACTAAATCTCCTTTGAGTTCTCTCCAGGGTTTTAATATATTTCCTTAAATAAGGTGCCCAGAAATGAACCCAATACTCCAATTGGGCTGACCAATTATTGCAAAGGGGTGGCATTACTTCCTTGCTTTTATATTCTATGCCTCTATTAAAAAAAGCCAAGGAACCAATAAGCCTCCTTAACAACTGTTTAAACTTGCCTGGCCATCTTCAGAGAATTATGCATGTGAACACCAAGGTTCCTCTGCTCCTGTACTCCCCTCAAAGTTGCACTATTAAGCCTGTATGGTCTTGCATTTCTCCACATTGAAATTCATCTGCCAGATGTCTAACCATTTGGCAACTTGTCAATGTCCCTCTGAACTGGGTAAGCATCATCCTCACAATTCCCTATTCTCCGAAGCTCAGGAGATCTGCACATTTAGAGATTTTGCCTCAACACCCACTGCTAAATCATCTATATAAATTAGAAAAGTCAAGGGTACTAACATTGATTCCTGGGAACACCAACTCATCTCCAATCTGAGAATGCCCATCTACACTTCCCCTCTGTTTCCTATCTTTTAGTCAATGCCTTCAGGATGAGTTGAAGGAGACTTCTTCAGTTTCTTTGACACCGGGTCAGTCATAGTATGCAAGCTTACATTTCCTAGAATCCTCCCAGACTACAGCCCTGTTGGGATGCCCATCTTCCCACCGAGCACCAGGTCCTCCATAATCCCCTTCTCAGTTGTGGTGAGAAATCAGACTTCTCCTAGAATCCTCCTAAGTCGTTTCTCACCACTATCCTATCTTATTTGAGTAACTCAATTAAGAGGTAGATACAGCAATCAATTTGGAAGACAAATGTCAGGTCAGCCTTTACTGCAAGTGGATTGGATCAATTATATAGGGGCTTGGTGAGACCATGTCTGGAATATTATGTACAGCTTTATTCTTGACATTTAAAGAAATATTTACTTGTACTGAAGACAGCACAGCAAAGGTACACTAAATTAGTCCCTGGGATGATAGGCTAAGTGAGCTCAGATTCTTGGGGTTTAGAATGAGAGTCAATTTCATTGAAACATACTACATACTCAGAGGACTTGACAGGCCAGATACAGAAAGATTGTTTCTTCTGACTGGGCAATCTAGACATGGGGGCACAGTCTCAGGACAAGGATGCAATGATTTAGGAATGAAACTTCTTCAACCTAGGAGTTGTAATTCTTTGGAATTCTCTGCCCAGTGCTGTGGATGGTCTTATGGTGCACTGTAGATTGGGGCTGAGGGGTGACCTTATAGAAGTTTCTACAATCATGAGGGGCATGGATTGGGTGAATAGTCAAGGTCTTTTCCCCAGGGTAGGGGAGTCCAAAGCTCAAGGCTATAGGTTTAAGGAGAGAGGAGAAAAAATTAAAAAGGTCCTAAGGGGCAACTTTATCATGCACAGGGTGGTGTGTATATGGAATGAGCTGCCAGAGGAAATGAGAGGCTGGTACAATTACAACATCTAAAAGACATCTGGATGGGTATATGAATAGGAAAGGCTTAAAGGATATAATCCAAGTGCTGGCAAATGGGACTAGATTAATTTAGGATATCTGATTGGCATGAATGAGTTGAACTAAAAGGTCTGTTTCCATGCTGTACATCTCTATGACTCTATGAATATTGTTAAGAAAGAGTTTTGCAGTATAAAGGGTTTGAAAAATAGCCATAATTGTATTCAAGTGGCTGAATGGTCCACTGCTGCTCTTATTTAATTTCGTCCATGTTTTCATATTATCAGTATTATTATTGTGGTCAACAATTTTGTGTGCAGTTGGTACTCACTATCCCACAATAAATTTATGTAAGTTGAGTGATGTTCAAGGATGAACAGGAACTCACCTGCAAGGTTATATGCATCCAGAATGTGCTGCAGAGTCTTGACTCTCCCTTTCAGTAACATGGCACTAACATCCACTTTGTCCAACAGTGGCACTGAGACTGTTCGTGTCTCTGCCAGAATATCTAACAAGGACTGCATATAAAAGAGCTAGTGTCAGTGTGGGAATATCAGACAAAGAGAGCTCTTACAAGCTGATCATACTCAATATTGCACTTCACCCGATATCTTACACAACAGCAGGGTCTTCCTAGCCCCCAGTGCTGCTATGGGGAAACAGGATCATATCCCACCACAGCAACTAGCAGAATTTCAATAAGAATCTGGAATTAAAAGCCAGTTTCAGTAATGGTGACCATGAAATGAAATTATTATTGATTCTCAAAATCCCATCTGAGCCAGTCATATCCTTAGAGTAAGAGAGGTTTACTGCATGGAAACAGGCCCTTCGGCCCAACTGGCCAATGCCACCCAGCTTTCATAATTTAAACCCCTACCATTTGCCTGTGTTTGGTTCATATCCCTCCATAGCTATCCCATCCATGTACAATTGTCAAAATTGTATTTACTTCCACCACTACCTCTGGCAGCCCCCATCCAGCGTGTGAAAACAATTGTCTCTCTAGACTCTTTTGTACCTCTCCCCTCTTACCTTAAACCTATGACCTCTAGCTTTAGACTCCTCTACTGGGAAAAGCTGACAGCTACCTTCCTTATTTATACCTCCCATGATCTGATATACCTCTATAAGGCCACCCCCTCAGTCTCCAACACTCCAGGGAAAGTCCCAGCCTATCCAACCTCCCCTTATAACTCAACCTTCCAGTCCGGATAGCATCCTGGTAAATCTTTTCTGCACTCTTTCTAATTTAATAGTATCTTTTCTACAGTAGGGTGACACAAACTACACACAGTACTCCAAATGTGGCCTTACCAACGAATTGTGCAGCTGCAACAAGTTGTCCCAACTCCAATACTCAATCCTCTGATCGCTGACAGCTGATAGCCTTTTTCACCACCCTGACTACCTGTGACTCCACTTTCAAGGATCTATGAACCTGTACCCCTAGATCTCTGTTCTCCCCAAGGTTCTACCATTGACTATTTAAATTCTGTCCTGGTTTGCCTTATCTAAATTAAATGCTGTCATCCCTCAGCCCATTGGTCCAGTTGATCAAGATAGAGAAAGAAACTGCTATCCTGAGTTAGTCTGACCTACAGCAATGTGGTTGACTCTTAACTGCCCTTTGAAATGGCCAAGAGAGCCATTCAATTGTATCAAATAGCTAAAAGATCTCAAACGAATGACACCTAGACACCAGAAATGACAACAGCAAACTCTGCAACGTTGACTTTGTAAAATCATCCTTTCTTACTGCCAAAATTTGGAGAGCAGTTTCACAGACTAGTCAAGTAACAGCTTGACACGGTCATATTTATGTAATCATATTTTAGACACTACTTCCCAGACAGCACCATTACTGGATATGTACTGTCCTACAACCAGTTTCGGCAAAGCACGGGTACTGGCAATAAACAAAAATGGAAAGAACCAAAGATGCTGTAATTCAGAAACAAAATAAAAATTGTTAGAAAAGCTCAGCAAGTCTGAGCAAGAGTCACTAGATCTGAATTGTTAACTCTGATTTCTCTTCACAGATGCTACTAGACTAGCCGAGCTTTTCCAGCAATTTCTGTTTTTGTTTGAGAGGCATTGGTACCTTGATTTTCAATTGGAAGGGAGCCCTGGAAGTCCCCAACATTAATTCTAGATCCAGTGAAGTCCAGTAGCATCATGCTGAGGGCAAGGAATCTCTTGCTGATCATAACTTATTGAACACCTCCACCCCTTTGTTTTTGGCTGATGAATCAGTGCTGTTCCACGTTAAACACTGTTTGGAGGATGACCAAGAGTAGCAAAGGAACAAGGATGTACTCTGGTTGGGTGATTTTATTTTTGGGTCCTAAAGGACATTGCTGCTAGACTAGGTCTGCGACAGGTACTGAGGTAACTAACAAGAAGGAAAAACATACTGTTCCTCAATGTTCTTGGCCAACAGGGTTAAGGAGAATCCCAAGGCATTTTATACATATGTTGGCAGCAAGAGAGTGGCTGGGGAAAGAGTAGGCCCACTCAAGGATAAAGTGGATCTTTAATGAGTACTTCATATCAGTATTCACCAAAGAGAGGGATATGAGAGATGTTGAGGTTAGAGAAAGGTATGTGAATAATCTCAGACAGATCAACATAATGATGGAGGAAGTTGGGTGTTTTGAAATGCATTGAGATCGACAACTAAACACACTTCAGATGCTAGTCCCACTATGTTCATTAACCTGGTCCTGCCTATTCTTCTAATTAGACTCACTTGACTTAACATCGACCACTCCACATGCTGACTTACTACTGTTTCCCCACCCTGCCGCCACACTAGTTTAAATCCACCCGAGTGGCACTAGCAAGTAGATTGGTGCCCCTCCAGTTTCAGTACAACCAATCCTTCTTGTACAGATCTTGTACAGATTAGAACCAACGACATAGGAAGGGAAAAGGTTGAGATTCTGAAAGGAGATTACAGAGAATCAGGCAGAAATTTAAAAAGGAGGTTCGCGAGAGTAGTAATATCTTGATTACTCCTGGTGCTACAAGCTAGTGAGGGCAGGAATAGGAGGATAGAGCAGATGAATGCATGGCTGAGGAGCTGGTGTATGGGAGAAGGATTCACATTTTTGAATCATTGAAATCTCTTTCGGGGTAGAAGTGACCTCTACAAGAAGGATGGATTGCACCTAAATTGGAAGGGGACTAATATACTGGCAGGGAGATTTTCTAGAGCTGCTCAGGAGGATTTAAACTAGTAAGGTGGGGGGTTGGGACCCAGGGAGATAGTGAGGAAAGAGATCAATCTGAGACTGGTACAGTTGAGAACAGAAGCGAGTCAAACAGTCAGGGCAGGCAGGGACAAGGTAGGAATAATAAATTAAACTGCATTTATTTCAATGCAAGGGGCCTAACAGGGAAGGCAGATGAACTCAGGGCATGGTTAGGAACATGGAACTGGGTTATCATAGCAATTACAGAAACATGGCTCAGGGATGGACAGGACTGGCAGCTTAATGTTCCAGGACACAAATGCTACAGGAAGGATAGAAAGGGAGGTAAGAGAGAAGGGGGAGTGGTGTTTTTGATAAGGGATAGCATTACAGCTGTGCTGAGGGAGGATATTCCCAGAAATACATTCAGGGAAGTTATTTGGGTGGAACTGAGAAATAAAAAAGGGATGATAACCTTATTGGGATTGTATTATAGACCCCCTAATAATCAGAGGGAAATTGAGAAACAAACTTGTAAGGAGATCGCAGCTATCTGTAAGAATAATAGGGTGGTTATGGTAGGGAATTTAACTTTCCAAACATAGACTGGGACCGCCATATTGTTAAGGGTTTAGATGGAGAGGAATTTGTTAAGTGCATACAAGACAATTTTCTGATTCAGTATGTGGATGTACCGACTAGAGAAGGTGCAAAACTTGACCCACTGTTGGGAAATAAGGCAGGGCAGGTGACAGAGGTGTCAGTGGGGGAGCACTTTGGGGCTAGCGACCATAATTCTATTAGATTTAAAATAATGATGGAAAAGGATAGACCAGATCTAAAAGCTGAAGTTCTAAACTGGAGAAAGGCCAATTTTGACGGTAATAGGTATAAACTTTCAAAAGCTGATTGAGGGCAGATGTTTGCAGGTAAAGGGACTCTGGAAAATGGGAAGCCTTCAGAAATGAGATAATGAGGATCCAAAGAAAGTATATTCCTGTCAGGGTGAAAGGAAAGGCTGGTAGCTATAGGGAATGCTGGATGACTAAAGAAATTGAGTGTTTGGTTAAGAAAAAGAAGGAAGCATGTGTAAGGTATAGACAGGATAGATCGAGTGAATCCTTCGAAGAATATAAAGGAAGTAGGAGTATACTTAAGAGGGAAATCAAGAGGGCAAAAAGGGGACATGAGATAGCTTTGGCAAACAAAATTAAGGAGAATCCAAAGAGTGGATTTACAAATATACTAAGGACAAAGTGGTAACTAGGGACAGAAGAGGGCCGCTCAAAGATCAGCAAGGTCTTTGTGTGGTTCTGCACAAAATGTGGGAGATACTAAATGAGTATTTTGCATCAGTATTTTCTGTGGAAAAGGATATGGAAGATATAGACTGTAGGGAAATAGATGGTGACATCTTGCAAAATGTCCACATTGCAGAGGAGGAAGTGCTGGATGTCTTGAAACGGGTAAACGTGGATTAATCCCCAGGAACTGATCAGGTGTACCCGAGAACTCTGTGGGAAGCTCGAGAAGTGATTGCCGAGTGTCGTCCTGAGATATTTGTATCATCGATAGTCATAGGCAAGGTGCTGGAAGACTGGAGGTTGGCAAGTTGTTGAAGGGAATCCTGAGGGACAGGATGTACATGTATTTGGAAAGGTAAGGACTGATTAGGGATAGTCAACATGGCTTTGTGCATGGGAAATCATATCTCACAAACTTGATTGAGTTTTTTGAGGAAGTAACAAAGAGGATTGATGAGGGCAGAGCGGTAGAAGTGATCTATATGGACTTCAGTAAGGCGTTCGGCAAGATTAGATCTCATGGAATAGAGGGAGAAACAGCCATTTGAATACAGAACTGGCTCAAAGGTAGAAGACAGAGGGTGGTGGCAGAGGGGCAACTTTTTCACACAGAGGGTGGTACGTGTATGGAATGAGCTGCCAGAAGAAGTGGTGGAGGCTGGTACAATTGCAACATTTAAGAGGCATTTAGATGGGTATATGAATAGGAAGGGTTTGGAAGAATATGGGCCGGGTGCTGGCAGGTGGGACTAGATTGGGTTGGGATATCTGGTCGGCCTGGATGGGTTGGACTGAAGGCTCTGTTTCCATGTTGTACATCTCAATGACTCTTTGAGATCCCACCTGCCCTGGAGGAAGTCTTAATGATCCAGATATCTGAAGCTCTCCTGAGTGAGTTATTCAGCCGCACATTCAACTAGTAACCAGCAATGTTAATGAGAGTAATGCATTTGATGTGATCTACATGGAATTTAGCAAGGTTTTTGATAAGGTTTCTCGTGGCAAACTGATTAAGAAATAAACAATCCATGGATCCAAGGCAAATTTGTACATAAGATCCTAAATTGGCTGAGAGACAGAAAAGAGAGTGATGGCAAAAAGATATTTCTGTGACTGGAAATCCAGTCAGTTGAGAGTACAAGTAAGGCAGCTCTCTGTTGGTAAGTTTTATTTAAGGAAAAGTGCATTATTATTTCAGTGATTTACACTGTAAATAACATATAAAAACCCCTTTGCATGACATTTCTATTTGATCAACAGAATATTTGATCAACCAGTACACTCCTCGTCCTATAGGTGCCGGTTAATAAAATGTTTGCCATAGTGACGAGGATAGCTATAAACTGTTGAAGATACCAACAGACCTGTTGACTAGGAAGAGCACTGGCAAATAGAATTCAACCTGCAAAAATGTGCAAGTAATGCGCTTGGGGAGGACTAACAAGGGAAAGGATTACACTGTGAATGGTGGAATCTTGGAAAGCATTGAAAAGCAGAGGAACCTTGGTCTGCATACCAACAGATTGCTGAAGGTAGCAGGGCAAGTGAATATGGTGGTTAAGAAGCCATGTGGATACTTGCTTTAATTACCTGAGGCAGAGTGGATAATTGTTTTTATTACTTGAGGCATAGAAAATAAAAACAAGGAGGTTAAGCTGGAAAGAGAGTCCACAATTGTGAAAAGCTCACAATTTGAGCCATGTGGATTGGAAAACAGGGCTCCAACTTGGGCTCAGAGTATCATATTGTAGCTAAAGCTGCTAAGCATCTTCACTTACTCCAGCAGACTGCGCAGTCACTCTGGTCCTCAGTGCATCCCTTTTTGATCTCAGTCTTTCCAACAATGTTTTCTCCTGCTCTAGAACCTGTGCTTTGTGCTGTGCTTCTAATTGTTCTGACGCCAGCTTCTTGGCACATTTCTCCAGTGTCTTCAAGTGTTCCAGCACACCTGCAAAACGCAAAAATGGATTAATTGCTTTATATTTTGGAATGCTTCACACAACATATTACACAGGAACATTAAATTACTGCATGACAAATGACCAAATTCCATCTAGTTCAATTTCTCCCATGCAAAGTTACAAATCACACAACACAGCTTATAGTCCAACAGATTTAATTGGAAGCACTAGCTTTTGGAGTGCCGCTCCTTCATCAAGTGGTTGTGGAGGGCACAATTGTAAGACACAGAATTCATAGCAAAAGTTTACAGTGTGATGTAACTGAAATTATACATTGAAAAAGACCTTGATTGTTTGTTAAGTCTCTCATCTGTTAGAATGACCATGATAATTTCACTTCTTTCATATATAAATCACAAAATGTTTTTTAAAAGTTACATTCTCAGGTTAACTGTCACAATTAGTGTCAGTGCAGATAAGATGTTGAGGTGTTGAAGGCGTTAGCCCCCTGTGTTCCCTGTGCCATAATGTTTAGACTGATTCTAATCTAAAAGGTGAGTTAACAGAGTCTTACATGGATTCATGCAGTTTTTGAGCAAAGTACAATGTAACTTTGCAAGTACAAATTCACCCCACAAAGACATATGGGTATATGTACGTGTACGTGCGTGTGTGTGTGTGTGTGGGGGGGGGGGGGGGGGGGGGGTGGCGTTGAGAGTGTCTGTGAGAGAAAGTGTAAATATGTGTATGAGTGTAAAGTGTTCTAAGTCTGTGAGAGGGTGCCTGTGTGTGTGTGTATAGTACAATGGTGGTCACCTGTAGTGTGACATGAACCCAAGGTCCCAACTTAGCTATCAGTTTCTGCTCGGCCACTTTTCACTACTGCCTGTCCCGAAGTCCGCCTTGGAGGACTGTCCGCAGGTCCGAGGTCGAATGTCCTGGACTGCTGAAGTGTTCTCCAACTGGGAAGGAACACTCCTGTTTGTTGATTGTTATGCAGTGCCCATTCATCTGTTGCTATAGCCTTTGCTTGGTTTCACCAATTTACCATGCCTCAGGGCATCCTTGCCTGCATGCAGGTAGTCACAGGACACAACAATATCAATTCCATCATGGTCATGATCAATCTTTATCAGACTCCACGACAAATGGAGGATATGGTATAATGTGAATAAATGTGAGGTTATTCACTTTGATAGCAAAAACAAGATGACAGATTATTATCTGAATAGAAATAGACTTGAATAGGAGTGGTGCAATGAGATCCAGGTTTCCTTATACATCAGTCAATGAAAGCAAGCATACAGGTGAAGCAGGCATTGAAGAAACTAAATGGAATGTCAGTATTCACAGTGAAAGGATTAGAGCACAGGAGCCAGGATACAAACATACAAATGAACAAGGAATAAGAATGGGTCATTCAGCCCTTAAAGACTGCTCCACCATTCAGTAAGAACATGGCTAATCTGATTTTAAACCTCACTGTGGCGGCATGGTGGCTCAGTGGTTAGCACTGCTGCCTCACAGTACCAGGGTACCAGGGTCCCAGGTTCAATTCCAGCCTTGGGTGACTGTGTGGAGTTTGCACATTCTCCCCGTGTCTGTGTGGGTTTCCTCCCACAGTCCAAAGACGTGCAGGTCAGGTGAATTGGCCATACTAAATTGCCCATAGTGTTAGGTGCATTAGTCAGAGGGAAATGGAGCTGGGTGGGTTACTCTTCAGAGGGTCAGTGTGGACTTGTTGGGCCAAAGGGCCTGTTTCCAGACTGTAGGGAATCTAATCAAAAAAATCCCTCCATACCAGGAATTATCCATGTGGACCTTCTCTGAACTGCCTTGAATGAAATAAGGAGATGAAAATGGATCATAGAACTCCAGATGTGATCTCACCAGCACTTTGAACACTTGCAATAAGACTTCTTTTACTCAGGTCCTTGAAATATGGGCAGCATTCCATTTGCCTTCCTGTTGTGTGCCAGCTTTCTATGTTTTGTGCACAAGTATCCCTCAGTCCCTTTATGTTGCAGCTTTCCACAATTTCTCTCCATTTAAAATTCTGTTCTTTTGTTCTCCCCTCCAAAAAGAACAACTTCACACTATCCCTACATTAAAATCCATTTGCCAATTTTTGGCCATTTAACTCTGTCTTTCCACCTATTTTTGTCATCTGCAAATTGGACTGCAATACATTCACTTCCCAATTCCCCCTCTCCCCCCCCCACAGTTACTCCCCCTCTCTTCCCCCCGTTACTCCCCCACTCTTCCCTCCCTGTTACTCCCTCTCTCTTCTCCACCCCCAGTTACTCCCCCTCTCACCCCCAGTCACTCCCCCTCTCTCCTCCACCCAGTTACTCCCCCTCTCCCCCCGTTACTCCCTCACTCACTCCCCCAGTTACTCCCTCTCTCCCCCGTTACTCCCCCCCGTTACTCCCACTCTCTCCCCCAGTAACTCCCCCTTCTCCCCCCAGTTACTCCCCCTCTTCCCCCCAGTTACTCCGCCCCAGTTACACCCCTGTCCCCCCCAGTTACTCCCCCACACCCCCCAGTTACTCCCCCACCAGCCACACCCCCTCTCTCCCCCGCCTGCCACTCCCCCTCTCTCCCCCGCCAGTCACTCCCCCCTCTCTCCCCCGCCAGTCACTCCCTCTCGCCCCCATTTACTGCCCCTCTCCCCTCCCAGTTACACCCCTCTCCCCTCAGTTACTCCCTCTCCCCCCCCCAGTTACTCCACCACACTCCCCCAGTTACTCCCCACTCACTCCCCCCCTCAGTTACTCCCTCTCTCCCACCCAGTTACTCACCCTCTCTCCTCCTCCCCAGTTACTTCCCCTCTCCCCCCCTCAGTTACTCCCCCTCCCCCCTCAGTTACTCCCCCTCTCTCCCCCCTCAGTTACTCCCCCTCCCCCCAGTTACTCCCCCTCCCCCCAGTTACTCCCCTTCTCTCCCCCATTACTCCCTCTCTCCTCCCCCCGTTACTCCCCCTCTCTCCTCCCCCCATTACTCCCCCCTCTCTCCTCCCCCATTACTCCCCCCTCTCTCCTCCCCCCCCGTTTACTCCCCCTCTCTCCTCGCCCCGTTTACTCCTCCTCTCTCCTCTCCCCGTTTACTCCCCCTCTCTCCTCCCCATCTCCTCTCCCCCCAGTTACTCCCCCATCTCCTCCCCCCCAGTTACTCCCCCTCTCTCTTCCCCCCAGTTATTCCCCTTCTCTCCCCCCCGTTACTCCCCCTCTCTCCTCCCTCCCCAGTTACTCCCCCATCTCCTCCCCAGTTACTCCCCCATCTCCTCCCTCCCCAGTTACTCCCCCATCTCCTCCCCCTCTCTCCTCCCCAGTTACTCCCCCTCTCTCCTCCCCCCAGTTATTCCCCTTCTCTTCCCCCCCCAGTTACTCCCCCTCTCTTCCCCCCCAGTTACTCCCCCTCTCTCCCCCCCCAGTTACTCCCCCTCTCTCCTCCCTCCCCAGTTACTCCCCCTCTCTCCTCCCTCCCCAGTTACTCCCCTCTCTCCTCCCTCCCCAGTTACTCCCCCTCTCTCCTCCTCCCAGTTACTCCCCCTCTCTCCTCCCTCCCCAGTTACTCCCCCTCTCTCCTCCCTCCCCAGTTACTCCCCCTCTCTCCTCCCTCCCCAGTTACTCCCCCTCTCTCCTCCCTCCCCAGTTACTCCCCCTCTCTCCTCCCTCCCCAGTTACTCCCCCATCTCCTCCCTCCCCAGTTACTCCCCCATCTCCTCCCTCCCCAGTTACTCCCCCATCTCCTCCCTCCCCAGTTACTCCCCCATCTCCTCCTCCCCCAGTTACTCCCCCATCTCCTCCTCCCCCAGTTACTCCCCCATCTCCTCCTCCCCCAGTTACTCCCCCATCTCCTCCTCCCCCAGTTACTTCCCCATCTCCTCCTCCCCCAGTTACTCCCCCTCTCTCCTCCCCCCAGTTATTCCCCTTCTCTCCCCCCCCAGTTACTCCCTTCTCTCCCCCCAGTTACTCCCCAATCTCCTCCCCCCCAGTTACTCCCCCATCTCCTCTCCCCCAGTTACTCCCCCATCTCCCCCCCAGTTAGTCCCCCTCTCTCCTCCCCCCCAGTTACTCCCCAATCTCCCCGCCCCCCAGTTACTGCCCCATCTCCTCCCCCCCAGTTACTCCCTCTCTCTCCTCTCCCCCCAGTTACTCCCCCTCTCTCCTCCCCCCAGTTGCTCCCACTCTCTCCTCCCCCCCCAGTCACTCCCTCTGTCTCCCCCCAAGTTACTCTCCCTCTTCCCCCCACCAATTACTCCCACTCTCCCCCCTAGTTACTCCTTCCCCTCTCCCCACCAGTTACTCCTCCCCCTCTCCCCCGCCAGTTACTCCCCCGCTCCCACCCCACAGTTACTCCCCCTCACCACTACCCCCAGTTACTCACCCTCACCACTACCCCCAGTTACTCCCCCTCTCCCCACCCCACCCCACAGTTACTCCCCCTCTTCCCCCCAGTTACTCACCCACTCCCCGCCCAGTTACTCCCCCTTCTCCCGCCCAGTTACTCCCCCTCTCCTCCCCCAGCAGTTACTCCCCCGATCTCCCCCACCTGTTACTCCCCCGATCTCCCCCACCTGTTACTCCCCCTCTCTTCCCCCCCAGTTACCCCTTCCCCCCGTTACTACTCCTCTTCTCACCCCCGTTACTCCCACTCTCCCCCGTTCCCACCAGTTACTCTAACGCCTCCCGCCCATTAATCCCCCCTTCCCCTCACTCCCCCCTGTTACTCTCCCCCCATTACTCCCCACTCTCCCCCTGTTACTCTCCCCTCTCTCCCCCCCAGTTACTCTCCCCCTCCCCGCCAGTTACTCTCTCCCCACCCCCCCAGTTACTCTCTCCCCCTCCCCCCCCCAGTTACTCTCCCCCTCTCTCCCCCAGTTACTCTCCCCCCTCTCCCCCCAGTTACTCTCCCCCTCTCCCCCAGTTACTCTTCCCCCTCTCCCCCAGTTACTCTTCCCCCTCTCCCCCCAGTTACTCTTCCCCCTCTCCCCCCAGTTACTCTCCCCCTCAGTTACTCTCCCCCCAGTTACTCCCACTCCCCCCTCAGTTACTCCCTCTCCCCCCTCAGTTACTCCCCCTCTTCCCCCAGTTACTCCCCCTCTCCTGCCCAGTTAATCCCCTCTCTTCCCCCCCAGTTAATCCCCCTCTCTTCCCCCCCAGTTAAGCCC